>NC_056741.1:473549618-473659618 GCF_019279795.1 Protopterus annectens | reverse complement strand
TTTCCATTTGCTAATATATGATTTTCTAGTAGCAGGCTTCTTTGCCTCTATTAATACCTGCTGTATCTCTTCATTAAATAGGTGCCTAAAAGTTATTAAGACCCTATCATCCAGGCAGTCAACTGCAGTTGTTTAAAGAAGGGATGCATCAAACACTCCTAATCTTGTGTGAGTAAATCCAGTCTGTAAGGAAGCTTGTGGTAATTGCCCTGGGCAATTCCAAAAGAAGGGAGAACCACTGCTGACTGGGCCAGAAGGGAGTCACCATAATGATCTCATGGGACATCCTTCTGAATCTTCAGGGATAACCTGGGAAACACTGGAAAGTATGGAAAGGCATACAGGAACATTCCTGTCCAAGGAAAAGAAAATGAATCTACCTTCCAGGCTTTCAAGCACTGAGTCCTGGAATAGAACTTTGTCAGTTTAACATTTAAAGAGGATGCAGAAAGATATATGTGAGGTGTTTCCCGTAAGTGGGACAAATTCTAGAAGACCCTCTGTTTCAGTTTCATTCATGAGGGCCAGCCCTGGTCCTGCTCAGCTTGTCTATCACAGAATTTTACTCTGAAGGAATGTAAGATGCCTGTAGTGTGAGATTGTGCTGCAAAACTATATCTGATGCTAAAATGACTAGTCTGTAAGGGGAGTAAGATCTGGATTCCCCTTACTCGTTTATGTACTTCATCACTGTTGTGTTGTCTGTAAACATTAGAAGAGATCGCAGAGACCACCAATTATTCAGAGTTAATAGTAGTGATTCTTTTAGTCACCCTGAGATGGGTAGAGTTTTCAGGTTTTGTCACTATGCTGATTGTTCCATGAGTCATCTAGTATACCTGACCAAGTGCCAGATATGCAGTTGTTTTTATGTCAGTAAAACAGACTAAACATTACATGAACTTATTAGGGAATATATATATGACATAGGTAGTCATGATCCCAAGAATGTTTTGACTATGCATGTCATTAAGTATGGTGAAATACATTGTTTTACATTTTTGGTTTTGCAGGTAACAACTTCTGATAAAAGATAGGGTAATATTGTTAATAAAACTGAATATAATGAAGCTAGATGGATTGTGTAGTTGAACTCAGACAAATGCTTTGGTTTGAATGATGCAGTTCCTTTAAGACCACACCAGTGATCATGTGACTTGCATTAAAATTTTGAGTGGTTACTTTCTATTATTTAAATCTGCTGTATACTTTGTAATTGTTATGATTTGATGAAGCTACCTTAGAGTAGTGAAAGCACTTATTCTTGTTTTATTAAAGCCTGCTTTTAGCAGTGAGTAGTATCTGCTTTTATTTCATAAGTCTAGAAAAAAGCTAATTAAATTTAATATAATGCTATGTAATTTGGATGCTCAGGGGAAATGTAAAAATGTACTTATCATATTATATGTAGACTTAAAAGAAAAATAACTTCCCTAGTTTTTTAAAAAGGTGGATGTCTAAAGCAAATAGGTTTGAAAACAAT
Source organism: Protopterus annectens (assembly GCF_019279795.1). NCBI lineage: Eukaryota > Metazoa > Chordata > Ceratodontiformes > Protopteridae > Protopterus > Protopterus annectens. Next base: position 473,658,135 of record NC_056741.1, on the reverse strand, counting down.
AAAAAATGAAAGTATGAAAAAAAATGGTATTTTGCTCTTATATTTAGAAAGTTGTTAGCTATTTATTTTTCCATTAGCACTTCATTTTAGCTAAAGACAAAGAAAACACAGGTGCAAACAATTAATGAGAGGTCTGACATGCATGTTCTGAGTGAAATCTACAAGGGTTCTTTCTTGCACTTGCAACATTACTAGCTGTTTTTTTTTTCAATTAGCAAATTATTTTATTTGGAGACTGTGAGTCTGTAGGTACATGCAGTTAATTGGGAAAGGACTGAATGGTGTGTTCTGAATAAAACATACAAGGTACAATGTAATTATTTTTTTAAAGGAAACTGGCAAGCAGTTCAGTGAAAATAAATGAAGTTTGAAATGTTGGGAAGTGAATAGTTATACATATAGTTTCCACCCCAGAAGCCTTAGTACTTTAATGCATTAAATATTACAATGTACAGTTTTATCTATGAGTAAAATGTGCACTTTTTATTAAGGCTAAAAATTAAAGTTTGCTGAAATCATGCAAATTGTTTTTCACGTCTTCGAGAAGAATAGAGATATGACAAAGACAGTCAGACATATGTGAAAAAGGGGAACAAAGGATCTAACATGCACTTTAATATGGTTAACCTTAACTTTAGAAAAGGTAATGCCCATGGGTGGGGCTATATTTTTGGAGCAACTAATCTATTATGGAGATGTAAATTCCTTTTTGGAAAATGTATATAGTTTTTGTGTTTACTGCAAGTTAAGAGGGGTTGTGGTTATAAATGTATTTAGTATGTTTTGCTTGTTTCTTGAGTGATTTCATTGAAGTGAAAGTAGGATAAATGTGACAGGTTCAAACAGAGTTGAAAAAAAACCCAACTACATAAAGAACAGTCTGCCAAACATTGTTGCCTGTATCTAAGCTGCAAGTTGGAAGCATATATTCAAAACAACTAGCATGTGCAATATGTGAAAGTAATAGTTTTTTTATCAGAATGACTGCTTTGTCAATATCGGCAAAAAGCAAAGAGTATTGTGTTAAATTAGGATGTGCAGGGTGCAAGTAGCAATATTACAGGAGATGTATTTGGATAAAATGGAACATGGAATTTGACAAATATTTCAAGAAGGGCATTCAGCACAGTGTCAGGCACTAAGGAAAATGGAAATAATAATAATGATTGTGAGAGGGGCTTCAGTAGTGACAACAGGGAAAAAGATGATGACAGATTTGTGTTAGCAAAACGTTATTGGCAGGAGAGGAAGGTTACATTGGTGTATATATTCCACTTAAAACACTGTTGTGAAGCTTAAGAGAATTTTGGGATGGTTGTGGAGTTAGACTAATGGTTAAGCTGTTTATTTTACAGACATAAGGTACAGTGTTTGATCCTCACATGGCCTAATGAGATAGGCTTAAAATTGCCCACTCAGGTAGTTAGCCTAGTACTAATCTATGAATCTATGAACCATATAATAAGCTTTCTGCAAGGGATATTTTTTATGGGTGGGGAATGGAGCCTGATATGCAATAGTGAAGATGTATTGTGGGGACCAAGAAGGGAAAATATAGCAAAAGAATGTAGATTTCTAAAAATGTATTTGAGAATGTTTGGTATGGATACCATGAATTTAGTACCAAGAACTCAAACAGAATTTGCATAGCATTCCCCAAGATATAATAACTGAGCTAGATGGGATACAAATTATATTTCACAAGAACATGAACATTTATCTGAAAGCTTTGAAACAAACCAAATAACTATATAAGATTATGCACCAATAAAAACTAAAATAAAGGTTATGGGTGAAAATACAAAACTTAGACATGTGCTTTCCTACTTAAATGTTAAAAAGAGGAACTTAAGGAATGGGTAGTGGACATAATTTAAGAGATAATAGAGAAGACAGAAATTACTTCAGAAAGGATAGCTAGTGAGTAGGATAAAATGAAAAAAAAGTTTAAAAACATGGTAGAAATAAGAGAGAGAGTTAAAGAAGCAATAGGAGCTATTAGAGGTGATGACAAATGTTAATGTACCGCAGAACAAGGGAGATCTTGCAAAACAAGAAGATGAAAACTGCAGAGTGCTAAAGAGCAAATAAGGCAGTATTTGGATAAATGTGCATGAATTTAACAGGATTTATGTTAAACAACTATTTTTTTTCATAACAACTCTAAACCACAAATATTTAGCAAAATGACTTAGGCAACAGAAAGTTGAAAGAGTTGTAGCCAAACATAGGGAGGCTATGACAAAAATAATCACAGATCTTATAAAGATAATAGAGATACTTTGAGAAATTTATGAAAATATGCACAAAGCAGAGGAATGGAGAAACCAATAAAAAACATACCCAGAAATATGCATGGAAGACTTAATTATGCCATGGTTTGAGGAATATAATGCTCAATGATTAATAGCGAAGACAGGAAGAGATAAAATAAAATCAGCAATGCCTTATCAATCAGCTGGAAAGTTTCTATTATCAGATGATATTTCTATGGAAATCTGAAAGTCAGGAGTGAAGAAAGGGATGAAGATCTGTAAGGTTTTGTTTAACAATATTTTAAAGGAATTATCAGTATCTTGGAAGAAAGATGTGGTATCTGTGCTCTGCAAAGAGGCCAACGACTTAATATAGATCCATTTCAGTTTTAAAGAATGATAAAAAAGTGTGTCTATACTAAGATAATGGCAAAGGTTTTAATAAAGATGATATATATGGATCAGTGTGGTTTTGCAGAAGGAAGGCAAACATTTGACAACATTTAACAGAACAATTATGATCCATTATGATCAAGATGGAGCAGAGTGTAAGAACACACTGCAATTGCTAGTGGGTCTTGATGCACAGAAAGCATACACTGGTGTTCACTGGGATTGTATGAGTAGGGCAGTGGTAGCATTGCCTTCCCCAACAGAATAACAGGGTTAATAAGGAGGATATATGAAGGGTTGAAGGCACAGATTAAGGTGAGAAGGTTCCTGTCTGCTCTGCCAAGCTAAGTTTGAACAGAGGAAACAGGCATGGATATGCACTTTCTCCACTGTTATTTGCTTTATATTTAGAGCTTTTGGCAAAGAAAATAAATAGTTCACAAATCCAATCATATAACTGGTATAGCATGTAAGAAAAGGTAGCTATATTTGCAGATTGTATTATGTTGCACATGATAAATCCAGAAAAAGACACTTCAGCATTGTGTAACATTTTGCAACAGTTTTAAGTCTTTTTGGGATATAAAAAATATATAAGTAAAATAAAGATTTTTAAAATAAGTAAGTCTTAAAAGTAAAAAAATAAGAAAGAATAGTGATAATTATGCAAAAGAAACACAGACAACTTGATTTCAGAAAAGCATTGGAAGTTGGTTTTGCTGATTATGGTAATGAGATACCAGAAGAAGTAGCAGAATCAGCAAAACCAACATCAAATGCTTTTTTTAAATCAGGTTGGCTGTGTTTCTTTTGCAGATTTTTCACTTTTCCTTATTGTTTACTTTTTAGAACAATTGAATAAAAAGCATTCTTTATTTAAAAAATCTTTTGTTTACTTATAATTTTACTTAAAAACTAAAAAGGTGGGAAGTCAGCAATGCAACATTCAGTGGAAACCAATCATTATGCCATAGAAAGTATTTCAGTACCCTGAACAGCTCACTGCATCAAGAAGCATGACAGAGCCACAAAGACTATTTCATTAAAAAGCATTCTAAACACAACCAATTTCAATAAAAAGCATTCAAATAATAATAATAATAATGATAATAAAACATTCTATAATAAATGAAGCTAAAATCTATAGTGGTAAATTATATACACATGCATGAATTGGCTCAACAATACCCATACTTATGTTGGCATGATAAGATGAAATATTAAGGTGTACACATTAAAAAGGATTCTGTTATGGCAGCTAAGTATGTGTAAAAAGAAACTAAAAAGATAATGCAAACGGTGAGAAACCTGAAGCTCCTGATTATGGATATAGATAGTAAGATGCAAGCAGTGTAAATGTTTTTAATCACCTTAGTCTTAAATATAGGCCAAGCATGTTTTGTCAACTAGGGGAGAAGTTGTAAATGATGATTAATAAAGAGCTGAAGGAGCGTATTTGTGAGGGGAAAAGGGAAAGAGTTAAGAGGGATAAGATATTTCTCCCCATAGAACAACTGAGGCTCATATGCATTAGTCAAATAAAAGGTTATAAATCAAAGTGGAAAAGGATAATGACAAAAAAGCGTGGGGGGTTCAAATGATAAAGAGATGCTAGGATTTTGGATGCAAGTCCTTAAGGAAAATAACAACTAGACAGAATATTGCATTCATAAAGTAGCATAAAATATTCTAAGAACTAAGCCACTGTGAGTATGGAGAAGGGAGATTTTTCCAAAAGGTAAGTCTGAAAATAAGACTATAGAAAATGGGCAAGTGGGGGCTGGGATTTAATGGAGGAAATTAGCAAAGAAAACAAGGTATCAGCAGCAAATAACTCATGGGGGAAAATAACAGATTAGAATGAGGCTAAGCTGAAGTTTGAATTACAGGTTAGAGACTGCCTTCCTCGTCAGGGATCGATAACAGAGTATGGGCAAAGAGAAAGAGGTATGGGACTCCTAGGTGAAAGCCAGCTCTAGGGGAGATTTTGTCTACCCTAGAATATATGATGCTGTTAGTAAAATAGATAATTAGTAAGGCATAGGAAATATTGCATGATAAATTTAAGAATCAACCAAAGGAGGTTAGAAAAGATTAGGAAAATAGAATGAAAAGGCAATTTGCAAAGGAATAACAGGACATAATTTATAAGGCTCCAAAGTATGCAACAAAGTACAGAAGGTTTAGAGTTTTTCAATGGTGGTGTTTGCATTGGTATTTTTATACCATGAGTTGATTTCAAAAGATTTTTCCTCAGATCAAAAGAAAATACTAGAGGTGTAATGGGGGAGGTAGGGGAATCAGACCTTTCCAAGCATGTTACAAATGCAGGTAAGACACTAGTCCTTAGTGGAACCCTTCCTTCACCTCAGTTGATGCCTAGATACAAGGAAGAGATAGTTGGCTTTAATAACTGGTTAAATAGCTAATGTCATTTCAGGGAGATCCAGTATATGTAAGCATGGGATGAAATGCTTGACATTCTAGTTTGCTTTTTAAGGATAGCCTGTACCTCTCATTTCTGGACTTTTGCATACTAGCTAAAGCCTTTGCTGCCTCCCTAGTGCTTTTTATGCAGATTCCAGTTGGTGGACATGCCAATGTAACTAACATATCAGCCCCAAAACTGGACTGCATTAAGGTAGCTTTCCTAGATGCCAGAAGCTTAAACAATGAATTGCCAGATCTTGAGGCATGCGTGCATTTGGAAAACATTTATGTCCATGTAGCTACTGAAACTTGTTTTAAATGTAAAGAGAGCACTCCTGCTATACCAGGATTTTGCACTTTTCATTTTCTGGTCCAATGGCAACAGTGGGGGAGTCTCCATATTTGTGCATGAACATATTACTTTCAGGCAGATCACCAAGACACTTACAAACTGAACTCAGTGGACTATAGTACCCTATAGCTAGGCTTAATTGTCTACTAATAGCTTGTTACAAAATAACTTATTTTTCCCCAGTGACCATGTAAGTTTCCTGAGTGCTTGAAATGATCTCCTGTTAGTAAAAACTCCTTCATTTGGGTGAATTTAGTTACTTTAGCTACTCTTCAAAAGACTGTGACACTTGTACTTCCAATATAGGAGATGCATAAACATTTCCAAACTTAATAAACAAAAATCCCCTTGAGCAACTGGTAAATAAACCTACTAACAGGCACAACATTCTTGACCTGATTCTTGCAAATATGGCCACATCTTGCACTCCTATTATGATAGCTCCTTCCCAGTAAAGTCTGCCCCTAAACTTGTGACCTCCTTCAAACTCCCAAAAGCTCCTACAGCAAACCATAATGAATTTTAAGGACTGTGAACATGCCAACTCCATCTACTATGCAATAAGATATTAAAATTCACTTATGGCTGTATCTTCACAAACCTAAATACAGCAAAACATTTGATAAGAAATTCTATACCCATTTAGGAAAACACATAGAGCTAGCAACCCCTAAAAGAGCTAAGTATTGTAGTAATTCAAAAATAAACCACCATGGTAGTCCACCAGCTTAAATAAATTTTACAGCAAAAGAAAGAAGCTCCTTAAATTAATCAGGGAATCCAAAACCCAGCTTCTCAATGATAAAATTAAAAGTATTAAAAAAATGCTGAAGAACACTATCAGATCCAATAAGGGAGCCTATGAACTTATTCTGGCTTTTGAAGCCATAGACAATTATAAATCATTCGTCAGCTATGTAAGAAACCTAAAAAAAATACCCTACATTGCTCAGAACATATCCACAATGGGGCCTCCTATTCTGGCCCAAATGACATTGACAATATACTTTCAAGCAATTTTAATGCCAACTTCATTCCTGAAACTTCTATTCAAAGCCCTGGCAGACCTGAATTTCTTACTCCCCCAATTATCTCTAAAGATTGTTTACTGAAAGTATCCCTCAGAGTTGGATGCTATATACAGCGCTACAACATACAAGGGAGCATATCTGTTTCCCATCCATCTGAGAGGAAAAATCAAGACGCATGCTGGAATTTGATGCAATACCACACTTCCACAATTTTTGAGGAACATAGATTACACACACATAGAAATAAAAGCCTCACCTGGTGAACAGGGAAGGAGGTACTGTGATGCCCGTGGCCTGGCCCAGCAATCAAGGAGCCTCAGTCCGCACCACTAGCACCAGAGAGGGCATCTCATATAAGAGGATAATCAAGGCTTATCGGAAGGGCTTATTACAGGATCACTTATAAGCACACATACAGTAAAGTGCAATTTCCCTTAAGAGCACACAGAGATCACAGTCAGTCTTGGGCTGGTCACTCCCTTGTTCCCCAGGTCCCCAGTAAGACTCCCCACTGGCACAGCTATAGGGTCCAGATCTCAGCCTAGCTGGCAAGCTAACCTCCAGTACCCTCTCTGTAAAATCAGTGCTGCGTTTCCCTGCCCAAGTAGCCGACACACACACACACCCACACACACACACACACACACTTTGAGATAAGTATTTATACAACCTCACAGACACTCTTAGGAAAGGCTGACACAGATTCTCCAGCTGTGCCCCTATACCTAGACTATACGGTAGTAATTCCTGCCACCACCAGCTAATAATTATCAGCTACCCAAAGGCTCTTAAAAGGGCATCCAATTATTACTGTACAGTATTATTATACAATAGTAGTGTAACTTAAGCAATCAAGGCTTATCGGAAGGGCTTATTACAGGATCACTTATAAGCATGCAATGTACTCTAGAGCTTAATTTATCTCTACATAAATCAGCCACAGTTAAAAGGTTTTAAAATATTTAATAATAAATAATTAAAACCACAATACAATACTACTACACCACAGTGCTATTCAAGAGTTCAGAGATCACACATAAACTTAAAATAATTCAGTAGTACAGTTCTGACATAAGAGAAAAACACTTAGTCTAATCTTTATAGTCCTAACTATTTCTACAAGAAAACACACTTTATTTTTATTTATTTATTTTACATTTGTTGACTGGGCTAGTCCAACTGGATACATGTCCATTTTCAGTGGAGGCCCGGGGAGAAAAGCACCAGTTAAAAAAACATAGTAAAAAACAGTGAAAAACATACTACAAAAACTTACAGAAATATTTAATACAAAAATTTGAAAAAGGCATTAGTAAGAAATAAATTCATCTTAGTTTAACAATATTTAAAAAAGGAGTAGGAAAAAAATGAGTGGGAGAGTTAAGCATGATTAAGTAGTACTTGTGAGTGACAGTGTTAGAAATCAAGAAGGAAGGCTAGTATAAAGAATGATAAATGCAGGGTTGTGGTTAAGAAAAATGTGTTTTGAGGGTATCAGATAATTAGAGAAAAAAAATAGGATTGGTACAAGAGCATAACCAGTGGTTAGAGAAGAAAAGTTTTAGGTTAGTTTTAAATAGTGAGAGAGAGATTAGAGTTGTCATTTCTTGTGGTAATTGATTCCATATTTTACCAACTGAATTAGAGAATATGGAATCACCTGCTAAGTTATTTGATAAGCAAGTATGAACATTTTGTTAGCAGAGCACAGATTCCTCAAGTTATTGTATGGTCTTATGAAGGTAGAGATAATTGGGGTGTTGCTGGGTTGGTACAGGGCTTTGTGGGCGATTATAAGTTGGTTAAATTGTAATAGGTGAGGTAATTCAAGCCAGCCTAGTTGTTTTAGATTCTGACAGTGATGAGTCCTGTATAGAGAGTTTGTAGCAAATCTGGCAATATTGTTATATGATTTAGCTAGTTTGCTAAGATTATTTTTAGAAAGATTGGTATATATGGGGGAAGCTTATAACAGCGTAGCGATTAAGTGGGTTCTAGCTATAGTGGTTCTGGCTACTGGTGTCAGGAAAGGTTTTATTCTATAGAGGGATCCAAGTTTTTTGTTAATAGATTTTATTGTAGTATTTATGTGAGTGTCAAACTTTAGTTGATTGTCAATTGTAATTCCTAGGAGTTTGGTGGTGGGGTCTGGAGGGATAATGGTACCATTGTTGGATGTAAGCGTAAAATGAAGAGGGGGAGACAAATGAGAGGGTGTAAAGAGTAGTAGCTTGTTTTTTTTTTGGGTTAAGGAGAAGACAATGGTTGGAGAACCATTGTTCTATAGTGGAGAAGGCTTTTTGTGTTAGAGAATGAAGTTCTGTTAGAGATGAGGCTGAACAAATGATGGTAGAGTCATCAGCATATTGGATGCAGGTAGCGAGTGGATTAGAGAGATGAAGGTCATTTATAAAAATGGAAAACAGTAGTGGACCTAAAATAGAGCCCTGATGGACACCTATGGAGGTGGGCAGGAGGTCTGAAAGATGGTTTTGCCAGAGAACTGCTTGTTTTTGGTTTTCCAGGTAGGATGTAAACCAGTTCATAGCAGGATTATCAAGAGAGAGGGACTTTAGTAGGTGGAGGCGAAGTTGATGATTGACTATGTCAAAGGCTTTAGATAGGTCTACAAAGAATGCTGAGGATAAAATATTATTGTTGCAAATTATGTTGATACAGTTGGTAAATGATAGCAAGGCTGTAGTGGTACTGTGGAAAGGCCGGAAACCATGTTGACAGTTACCTAGGAGATTATAGTGGAGTAGGTGGGTTATTAATTGTTTGTGGATGCATTTTTCCATTATTTTGGCAAGTGGAGAGAGTAGAGCTATGGGGCGAAAGTTGGAGAACTCAGTAGAGTCACCACCTTTAAGAAGAGGAATGATATGAGAGATTTTCCAAATTGTTGGGATAGTGCCTTCTTTTATAGTTCTATTGATCAATATGGAGATTGGGTTGGCGATGGCTTTGGCTCCTATTTTAAGGTATTCTGCTGGTAATTTATCAGCTGAGGGGGTAGTAGGTTTTAATTTTTGAAGTAAGGAAGAGATATAGGAGGTGTGTATAGGTTCAAGGTGAAAAGGGGGAGGAGTGGAGTTTGGACTGGGCAACTTAGAGGTATTAGGGTTTTGTTAGTTAGCTAGATTTAGTATGGCCGTAGTGAAGACAGTATTAAAGGCATTTGCTGTTTGTAATGGAAAATCAGGGTTGGAGCCTAGTGGATTAGGTGTTGCTGCTTTGCCTGGGGATAGTAGTGTGTTGATAGCAGACCAGAACTTTTGTGGTTGTTGAAGGGATGATTGCTGTAGTTGAATATAAAAGTTCTTTTTATCTTGTAGGATAGCTTTTTTGTTAGGTTTCTTTGTTGTCTAAAAGTTTGGTGATCAATCATGTTCTTTGTGGTACGCCATTTAGTCCAAGATTTATTTCTACTAAGGATTAATTTCTTGCTATGATTTGAGAACCAAGGGGCTGGTTTATTTTTCATTCTTATGGAACGCATTGGGGCATGGTGGTCTAGGATCGCTAGGAAAGTGGTATTGAAGTAATTAACTGCTTCATTTATAGGGAAGAACTTAAGGGGTGACCAATTACATTGTTTAAGTTCGTTTAGAAACAGTTCTGACTGAAGTGGAGATATTTAAATTTGTTTTATGTCTCATAATATATATTAGAGAGTGGTCACTAAGGTCATCTGGGAGGGTTCCTGTTGCATAGTTTTGCTGTGGACAATTTGTTAGTATCCAATCTAGGATGCTTTCTTTATTATTGAGTTTATTTATTCTAGTTGGAGAGTTTATAGCTTGTGAGTAGCCATAGAGGTTGATCAGGGTGGATGGATTGGTGTTATTACATATATTCTAGTCAATATTAAAGTCTCCTAGTAATATTGTTTCTTGAGGAAGATTAAAAGAAAGCCAGTTAAGTAAGTCTTCAAGTATTGTGGGGTTTTTACCTGGGGGAAGGTAGGTGCAGATGATGTTAATTGATTTGTGGGAGTTAAACTCCAGTTTAGACATAATTATTTCTATGTTGTTATCTGAGGGTAGCTTATGATTTATTTTGTTGATTTGTAGTCCTGCCTTGTAAAGAATTGCTACCTCTCCACCTTTTCTATTTATGCGGTATTGTCGAAGGATACTATAGCCTGGGGGGATAATTTCAGTATCTTGTATTGAGGATTTAAACCATGTTTCGGTTAAGCAGAGGATGTCGAACTGTTGGACATCCAGGAGAGCATGAATTTGTGGTATTTTATTGCATATACTACGTATGTTTAGATGGGCTATTGAGAGTGATTTGGAGGGTTTGGTTGATGGTAAAGTGATTGTATTATATTGGTTGCAGTTTGTATGGGATGGGGGAGATGTTGGGCCTGGGTTGGGGTGAATGTCTCCATCTATTAAGGAGTGAAGTAATATCAAGTTATAGTATTGGGGAGGTTTACTGCGGTAGTGACAAAAGTTTTTATTGGTTAGAATTGAGTATTTAATATGAATTAGTCAATGATATTTAGCCTGAAAGAAACTAGGTATGTAGATGGCATTGTGAAAGCTTCTAGATACATCTGGGAAAGGTGTTAGAGTTTGTTTGGAAGGGATGATAAGAGTAAAGGAGAGGGGTTGTGCATAGGATGTTAGGAGATAAGTGGTGGTAAGAGTGTTTATGAGTGAGAGTACTATTAAACATTGGAGATAAGACATGGTAGAAGAATGTATGGTAGTTATTAGAGGAGAAGGTGATAAGTAGGGGTTAAGTATTGGATGATTAAGCTGATGATAGTGGAAGGAGATTTGAGGGGAGTGGAGTTGAAATTGTAGGGTGTGGTTGGTAGTGATTCTATGATTGGTAGTTGGTGAAGGGGGTGTGGTTATGAGGGTATAAGTGTACAGATAGTGGGGGCGGGTGGAATTTGGGGGTAGGGTAGGGGAGCGGAGTGAGCCCGAAGGGCGAACGGAGCGGGAAGAACCAAAGTGATCAGGAGAGGATCGAAAACCTATCAGTGGAAAGTTGTATAGCAGAAAGGTAAGTGAACCAGGCCTAGGAGTAATGGACTGAATTGGACTAAAAAATAGAAATAAGAGAGAGAGAGAGAAAGAAAAATTAGAGTATACAGAGAGAGGGAGAATTAAGAAAAGTTATAGTTAAAGGGTAAGGTAGAGTTAGTGAGTAGAAGTAGCTATTAATGGAGAGAGGGTGCCATCTAGAGGACAAATGCAGAAATTGCACCTAAGTACACCAAGGGCTAACCCAGGTCTGGGTTGGACTGATGGGAGAAGGGAGCAAGAAATGTCAGGGGACTAGGTAAGGGGGAAGAATGGAGAAAGGGAGAATAAGAGGGGTTCGGCTGCTGGCTTTCCTGGCAAGGAGCAAGCTGAGCACCTAGCAGATCTTACAGACATATTACAAGGCAAGGTAGCAAATACACATACTTCCTTGGATTCCTCTATTGGAAGCTTGGTAGAGGCAGCAGGGTTGGTAGAAATTGCTTAGAACAATAGGCTTATAATGTAGACAATAGTTTAGGTGAGGGTGTCCACTCATGCAAAATCACAAGGGGAAAGTCAGAGCGAAAGCTAGAGAACAAGAGAAAAAAATGAGAGATGAGTTGTATTGAATTAGTAAATAACACAGTATCCCTAGAGCAGTAAGGAGCAACAATAATTAGTGGAACTTATTTAAAATAAATCACATTAGGTAGTAGTTGGACTCAGACAAACGCAATAGTGCCGAGTAAAACAATACACTTTTTCAGCTACTCAGTTATACCAATTCACCATCATTAAATGGCTTTGCCCAGCCTTAAAGTAAATATATAAACAGCGTGAGACATTACTTGTTAATTCCACTTATATAGCTTGCCGTCTACAGACTACAATTAGGCAGAATCAAAAAGCTATATGGACACTCCGTTTTGCACACAGGTTCTACTAAAAGGCGGGTCAAATTCGCTATACAGTTTCCAAGACCTCTAAGAAGCTAGAAGCATTATACGCACATTCCGCTTGTCCACACAGGGTCTTTTAAAAGGGTGGTGCAATGGCGTGATGCTCAAAACCTTTTTAAACCACGACAAACGTGTTTTATATTTAAAACAGTTTCAAAGCATAGAAAACATTCAGTATTACATTTACAAGCAGGCACTGGTGCCGAGGCAGGTCTATATCTTGTGGTTTACAACAGTCAGCTTGTAGGACATTTATGCGTATACACAGATTCAAGCCTCTGTTCTTTCCGTTTCTCAAGTAGTCACAATTAACTAAGCGAGGCAAAGTCACAGTAAAGTAAACAGGTCTATACTTCCAGATTATTCAAGTTATTCAATTTACCCAGTTAATAAGACATATTAAGGTCGCATAACAGGTAGAATCTGACTAAGCTCTTTGAAACCCTAATATGGGAGTTTCTATTACAGTAGCATTTAGCTCGCAATCTCTATGTTGTTTCAATTCGTAAGCATTGGACTCGTTGAGTCGCTAGATACTGCTTATGCTAAAGTACAAAAACACACACCTAATACTTAGCTTAGAGCATTAGTTCAGAAACTTTCCTGATAGCATACAATAAGTTGTAGTAGAATAAGGGATTGCAAAGAGCTAGCAAGTCGGTTTACCATCACAATCAATCAATAGCAAAACACAAACGCGTAAACAAATAAATACAGCAATACAAAGCACAGATGGATGACTTACTGAAGGTGCAGGCGCTCAACCAGAGTCGGACAGAAGCCGAGAAAGGGCGAGTTTAAAAATGGCGCCCGAAGGTTAGGAGGGACTTTTAAAGATTCCAGGAGGAAGTTCTGGGGAGCAGGGATAGGGATACTCAGGATCGGACCGGAAGGGGTGTATTTCAATGCAGATACGAGATGAGATTTAGCAGTAACAAATGGATTGTCAGTATAGGAGCTAGATAAATGCATTTAGGAAGTGGGGAGGGACCCAAGGGGATGCCTGGGTGGTGGAAAGTATGGGTAACTCGGGTTAAGGGAAAAAGAAAAAGAAGAAAAAATAGATGTGAGGGATAGCGGGCAAGGTACAGAGATAGGGAGAGAGAAGGAGAGCAGCGTTGTATTTTATAGGATAATGCAGTTAGCTAATGGAGGAATTATAAGATGGGTATAAGGTGGAGAGAGGGAGAGGGAGCATAGCAGTATAGTAGGATATGAGATAGAGAACCAAAGTGATCAGGAGAGGATCAAAAACCTATCAGTGGAAAGTTGTATAGCAGAAAGATAAGTGAACCAGGCCTAGGAGTAATGGACTGAATTGGACTAAAAAATAGAAATAAGAGAGAGAGAGAAAAAGAAAAATTAGAGTATACAGAGAGAGGGAGAATTAAGAAAAGTTATAGTTAAAGGGTAAGGTAGAGTTAGTGAGTAGAAGTAGCTATTAATGGAGAGAGGGTGCTATCTAGAGGACAAATGCAGAAATTGCACCTAACTACACCAAGGGCTAACCCAGGTCTGGGTTGGACTGATGGGAGAAGGGAGCAAGAAAGGTCAGGGGACTAGGTAAGGGTGAAGAATGGAGAAAGGGTGAATAAGAGGGGTTCGGCTGCTGGCTTTCATGGCAAGGAGCAAGCTGAGCACCTAACAGGGCTTACAGACTATAGTATTACAAGGCAAGGTAGCAAATACACATACTTCCTTGGATTCCTCTATTGGAAGCTTGGTAGAGGCAGCAGGGTTTGTAGAAATTGCTTAGAACAATAGGCTTATAATGTAGACAATAGTTTAGGTGAGGGTGTCCACTCATGCGAAATCACAAGGGGAAAGTCAGGGTGAAAGTTCCTTGGATTCCTCTATTGGAAGCTTGGTAGAGGCAGCAGGGTTTGTAGAAATTGCTTAGAACAATAGGCTTATAATGTAGACAGTAGTTTAGGTGAGGGTGTCCACTCATGCGAAATCACAAGGGGAAAGTCAGGGTGAAAGTTCCTTGGATTCCTCTATTGGAAGCTTGGTAGAGGCAGCAGGGTATGTAGAAATTGCTTAGAACAATAGGCTTATAATGTAGACAATAGTTTAGGTGAGGGTGTCCACTCATGCGAAATCACAAGGGGAAAGTCAGGGTGAAAGTGAAGGTGCAGGCGCTCAACCAGAGTCGGACAGCAGCCGAGAAAGGGTGAGTTTAAAAATACACACAGTAAAGCGCAATTTCCCTTAAGAGCACACTTCTAAGATAATTTACTTAAGACAACAGGCAGTGCTGTAGGTTGGATATCAAGACAAAAATGCTTAATAATCTCTGGTTCTCACTGTTTAAATTGAAACTGCAGTTATGCTAAACATTACATCATCTTTTACACCTTCCTGGTTCCCAGGCCACACAGAAACTGCATTTACATTCTTTTACACTTAGAGCAATAAAGGACATTCCACATGTAAATTCTGGTCATTAACTTTAGCCTTAAAACAATAGGCAGGAAGCTTTCATCGAGGCAGACCAGAGCTGAATTGTAAAACATCAAAGGCAGTGATGAAATCATTTTAATTTCAAAGAACAGATGTGAAATGTTTGACTTAGTTTTCCTTACAGCAGATGACAATGTTGCTACAATCTTGAAGTTCAACATTTTAGTATTTTCTTTCATTTAAGAAACAATCCTGTATTTTACATTTATATTTACAAATGCCAGAATTATGTATCAAATTATATTTGGCTAGGCTGGCAGCCTTCACCCATCTCTGCCCAATCTTCACATCTCTTCCCCATGGAAAACTCAAGCTAGTTTTTCAAGTGACCTTTGATAAATGCTGGTTGAGAGGGTTAGGTCTATCTGGGTGTACCTCACCACATTCTCTGTCTTGAGAGCCCATCTGCATTGGCATTGCTAATCCCACTGCGGTGCTGCACTGACATATCATATGCTTGCAACCCCAGGCTCCAACTTAGCAACTTGGCATTTTGCTGGCTGGCTCTGTTTAACTACATTAGGGGTTGGGATCTGTCATTACAGTGAATTTTCTTCCATACAGATAAGGCCGAAGTTTCTGCAGTGCCCACACTATGGCTAGACATTCTTTTTCTACAGCTGCATAGCATTCCTCCCTGGGTTGGAGCCCACGACTGAGATAGACCACTGGGTGTTCTTCCCCCTCTGAAGAAATCTGGCTAAGTACAGCCCTACCCAAGAGTTCAAAGCATCCACCTGTACAACAAATTCTTAGCTGTAATCTGGACTGGCTAACACAGGGGGTCCTCCGAAAGCTTCTTTAAGCTTCTGGAATGCCTGCTCACATGCTGGGGTCCACACTACCTTATTTGGCCTGTTCTTCCTTGTCAGGTCTGTGAGGGGAGCAGCTATGGTACTATAACTGGGGCAAACTTTTTGTAGTACTCTGCTGTCCCTAAAAATGCCCTCACCTGCTTTTTAGTAACAGGTGCAGGCCATGCCTGAATGGCTTCTAGTTTGGCAGGTTCTGGCCTTATCTTACCACTCCCCACTCTATGTCCTAGGTAGGAGACCTCTGCCATACCCACCTGACATTTGCTTGGCTTAATGGTCAACCCTGCCCTTTGTAGTCTGCCCAGCATCTCCCTGACATGATGAAGGTGCTTGGCCAGGAATGGCTGTAGATGGCAATATCATCTAGGTAAGCAAGGGCAAACCCTCCTGCTCCTGCTAGGATATTATCTACCAGCCTCTGGAAAGTCACTGGGGCATTCTTCATCTCAAAGGGCATCTATGTGAATTCATACAAGCTAAAAGGAGTCATAAAGGCTGACTTTTCTCTAGCACTGGGAGTCAAGGGCACCTGTCAGTAAACCTTGGTAAGATCAATGGCTGTAAGATACTTAGCCCCACCCAGCTGCTCTAGGGACTCATCTGTCCTAGGCATGGGGTAAGCATCCGACTCTTTGTGACTGTTTAATTTCCTGTAGTCCACACAGAACCTGGTGCTGCCATCCTTCTTTGGCACCAGCACCACTAGGGAGGACCAGGGACTGTTGGATTCTTGAATCACCCCTAGTTCCAACATCTCTTGTACCTCCCCTCTCAGAGTCTGTTTGACTCTTTCAGGCACCCTATAAGGGACCTGCCTAATAGACCTTTGGGGTCCTGTATCTACCTGGTGCTGCACCAGGTGGGTGCACCCTGGTCTCCCAGTGAACATGTCCCCAAATTCCTGTAACACTGCTTGGATTTCCTGAACCTGGGTAGAAGATAGCTGCAGGGATATTGCAACCCCTTCCACTGAGGTGTCAGCTCGAGCCTCACTGAGGAGATCAGTCACCAGATCACCCTTGGACTCCTCTTACAATCCACTGCAAATGCTCAGCACAAGGGCCTCCCTATCATGGTAAGGTTTCATCATGTTAACATGGTACAATTTGTGCCCCTGCCTTCTGCCTAGCAGTTCCACCATGTAGTTAACATCACTTGCCTTTCTTACCACCTTGTAGGGCCCCTCCCAAGCTGCTTGCAGCTTGTTGTGTCTGACATGAATGAGAACCATTACCTGCTGCCCCAAAGCATATTCTCTAGCTCAAGCATTCCTGTCATACCACACCTTTTTCTGTTGTTGGGCTTCTGCCAGGTTATCCTGGACCAAGCCCATGAGTTCCCTGAGCCTTGCCCTGAGGTTTAAGATGTATGCCACAACAGACTCCTTGTGAGATTCACACTCACCTTCCCACTCATCTTGAATTAAATCTAGAGGTCCCTTCACCCTATGCCCATACAGCAACTCAAAGGGTGAAAACCCTGTGGATTCCTGGGGAACTTCTCTGTAAGCAAACAACAGATGGGGCAAATATTTGTCCCGCTCCCTCTTATACTGATCTTCAAATGCCCGTAGCATGGACTTGATTGTAGAGTTTAACCTCTCAACAAGACCATTAGTCCGGGGATGGTAGGGGGTGGACTTCATGTGCTTCACCCCACAGGACTTCCACAGACAAGCCAGCAGGTTTGACAGGAAATTGGCACCTCTGTTAGCTAGTATTTCTTTTGGGAATCCCACCCTGCTGAAAATCTCTAACAAAGCATTTGCCACCTTCTCTGCCTCAATGAAGGACAAAGCTACTGCCTCAGGGTATCGTGTAGCATAATCCACTACCACTAGGATATAATTTTTCCCTGTGGAACTTGGGGTACTCAGAGGACCCACAATATCCATAGCTATCCTCTGAAATGGCCCCTCAATCATAGGCAAAGGCATCAAAGGAGCTTTTACCTTCTCTCCTGCCTTGCCTACCTTTTGGCACTGCTCACAGGTCCTGCAGTACCCTGTTACATCTCTGGAAATTCCTGGCCAATAGAAGTTCTGCATAATAAGCCTCTTTGTATGTTTTGTGTACATATGACCTGCAAAGGGAATATCATGGGCTATGGCTAGAAGCACCAGACGGTAGGCTCTAGGCACTACCAACTGCTGTACTCTCTCACCTTCTAGCCCTCCCTCAGGGGTTCACTCTCTGTACAGTAACTCTTTGTCCCAGTATACAGATTCCCCCTTCCCTTGAGAATCAGGTGCCTCCCTAGCTACCTGCCTCAGGCATTGCAATGTAGGGTCTGAGACCTGAGCCTGTCTCAACTCTCTCCTTGTAACCCTTCCCAGCTCCCCTTCCACAGGAAGTCTGGCATCCTCTGACAGTGGTGCTTCACTGTCAGCCTGGGTACTACTACTCACCTCTACCTTTGCAGTTACCCTGTCCAAGGGAACATCAGTACCCACAAGCAGCTGTGGCTCACATTCAGTCTCAATGCTACAAAGTAGCTCCCTCCCTGAAGTAACCACCTCAGCAGTCCTGGCTGCAAGTATGCAGTCTGTTTGGGTTTCCCCAGGCTATCAGACCCACATGCTTGTCTCCTAGCCTGACCACGTGTAACTGCATAAGTACATGGTACTGCCTCATCCAAATCCTTTCCTCTCAGGATATCTGCAGGATGGTAGTTCCATACCTCTGTTGTCTCAAGACAACCTACTATTGGCATTTTGTCTTTCCCACTTACTGGCTCCCTCACCTTTGGTTCCCCACCTTGCCTCCGTGGACACCTGTATGCCACATGACCCCACTGGTTGCATTCAAAACATTTAAACATAGCTCCTGGATGTGTACCTGGACTAGTGGCTTCCCCTGCTACTGGCAGATTCTGTTGTGGCAGTCTGTGCTGCCCACCATGGTTTCCTTTAGACCCATGAGCAGTACTGGGGGTCCCCTTCCTGTGCAGGGCTGCCCAGCTTGCCAGGTATAGGTTTCCCTTCTTCCACAACTCATCTGAAGTAGCACATTGTCTATCAGCTAACCAGATCCTCATGTCCTCAGGCAAGGGGCTAAGGGCTTGTTCCCTCACCAAAAGATCTTCCAGCCCTTTAAAAGTGGTGACCTGACATCCACTTGCCCAGCTATGAAAAGAAGTGCTCAGTTCAGCAACATATTCACACACACTTTCATCTGCCTTGTGTCTATGCTCATAAAACTTTTTCCTATACATTTCAGGTGTTAGCTTAAAACATTCTAAAAAACATTTTTACAGCAGTATAATCAAAACAGACAACATCAGGCATTTTTGACAGAAAAGTTACAGCTTTCCCATGGAGTAAGGGGGTCAGGAACCGTACCCAGAGCCTTTGGTCAACACTGCACTGTTTGCATACCCTCTCAAACATATGAATAAAACTATCGAAATTATCCCCCTCTTTAAATTGTGGAAGAAATTTACTGACATGTTGTGCTTCTGGGGTCCAGTTACTCCCTTCTCCATTACCTTGATGACTCTGGTGAAGAGTCAGCATTTCCCTCTCATGCCTCCTCTGATGCTCCTTTTCTTCAGCTTCTATCTCCAAATGCTTGGCCTCCAACTCAAGTCTCTTTTGCTCCAGCTGGATTTTTAAGTTCACTGCAGAAAGGTTGAGCTGTCCATTCTCTGAGGATATTGTACCTTCACTGCCAGTCTGATTGTCCTCCTGGATGCTGTTTTCTGATGCAGCTATAACCAAGGCTGCAACCAGGCCTGCCTTAGTCAGGTTTCTATGCACCACTCCCCTAGCCTGGCACATCTCCACCAGCTGGCTCCTTGTCAGCTTTCCATACTCCTCTGCTGACATGTTACCTGCTCACCCTGACTAACTAAGCTACCAAAAGAAATAAAACAATTGTGATCTGAACTCTGAGTATTCACTGCATGGCTGTCTTAGAGTACAAAACACCTTCAGAGATCACTGTACATAAGCTACAGGATTCACTCTACCCACATCACTACAAGCCAATTAGTATTTGCCAACTAATTAATATGTGATGTAGATATCCCACCGTTGCCAAACACATGTGACGCCCATGCCCTGGCCCAGCAATCAAGGAGCCTCAATCCTTACCACTAACACCAGAGAGGGCATTACATATAAGAGGAAAGGATAACAAATACACACAGTAAAGTGCAATTTCCCTTAAGAGCAGACAGAGATCACAGTCAGTCTGGGGATGGTACCTCCCTTGCTCCCCAGGTCCCCAATAAGACTCCCCACTGGCACAGCTATAGGGTCCAGATCTCAGCCTAGCTGGCAAGCTGACCTCCTGTACGCTCTCTGTCCAACCACTTTTTCATGCCCCTGCCCAAGTAGCTGACACACACACACATTCTGAGATAAGTATTTATACAACTTCACAGACACTCCTGGGAAATGCTGACACAGATTCTCCAGCTGTGCCCCAATACCCAGACTATACAGTAGTAATTCCTGCCACTACCAGCTAATAATTATCAGCTACCCAAAGGCCCTTAAAAGGGTGTCCAATTATTACTGTGCAATAGTATTATCCAATAGTAGTGTAACTTAAGCAATCAAGGCTTATTGGAAGGGCTTATTATAGGATCATGTATAAGCATGCAATATACTCTAGAGCTTAATTTATCTCTACATAAACCATCCACAGTTAAAAGATTTTAAAATATTTAATAATAAATAATTAAAACCACAAGAACATACTACTACACCACAGTGCTATTCAAGAGTTCAGAGATCACACAGAAACTTAAAATAATTCAGTAGTACAGTTCTGACATAACAGAAAAACACTTAGTCTAATCTTTATAGTCTTAGCTATTTCTCCAAGAAAACACACCTCTAAGATAACTTACTTAAGACAACAGGCAGTGCTGTAGGTTGGATATCAAGACAAAAATGCTTAATAATCTCTGGTTCTCACTGTTTAAATTGAAACTGCAATTCTGCTAAACATTACATCATCTTTTACACCTTCCTGATTCCTAGGCCACACAGAAACTGCATTTACATTATTTTACACTTAGAGCAATAAAGGACATTCCACATGTAAATTCTGGTCATTAACTTTAGCCTTAAAACAATAGGCAGGAAGCCTTCATCTAGCTGGACCGGAGCCGAAATGTAAAACATCAAAGGCAGTGAGGAAATAATTTTAATTTCAAAAAACAGATGCGAAATGCTTGACTTAGTTTTCCTTACAGCAGATGGCAATGTTGCTACAATCTTGAAGTTCAACATTTTAGTATTTTCTTTCATTTAAGAAAAAAGCCTGTATTTTACATTTATATTTACAAATGCCAGAATTATGTATCAAATTCTATTTGTCTAGGCTGGCAGCCTTCACCCATCTCTACACAATCTTCACAGGTACACTAACAGGACATGATACCATTCTGTAAACTGTCAGGTTATCTGAAATGCACAAGGGATCATCTACAATGTCTGTGCAGGTAATCTAGTCAGTTTTCATGACTCACACATATGGCACACCTATGAACTATAGACAAGGTTTGCTATGGTTGACTTTCTACAAGGGCATCTAGTGGGGATGCGGGTTATGCACTGGAACTTTGGCTTATGACACCCATAAGAAACCCACCCATCTCCACTGAGCAAGGATACAATGCTGCCCATGCTCAAACTAGGAATATCATAGAATGTGTACTTGGCTTCCTCAAATCAAGTCACTAATGTGTAGATACATGTGGAAGTGCCCTGCGGTACATCCCAGCCACCTCTGCCATATACTCATAGTCTGTGCCATGTTGCACAATATCACTCTCAGGAAACAGCATCAACAAGGACAACTAGGGACAGGACCACAGTTCCCAGTACCACATGCAGGGCCAGCAGATATGGATGAGGAGTCTGTGGGAGAACCATCAGCTACAGATGGTGCTACCAGATGTAGGTGTGCCCAATATGCTATGGCTCTGGTTAAGACACAAAGGATGGCACACACACACTGACTACCCAAGTGAAAAACCCAAGATCCTACGCACATAGAAATATTAAATCTGGTACTTGCAAGAGTCCACAACCTTTTCTTAACCATGTAATGATTGTGTTCTATTAGCATTAGACAGAGACTACCCCCAAGGACACATCTTGTAGCTGCAGTGATAATAAGGTAAGTGTGTAACCTGTATGGGAAAATAAGAGGTATAAAACTAATTACTGTCATATGTAAATACTTATATGTCCCTAAGCTGGAACATTTGCTAGTGTACAGTAATGTCAGTAATAGTTTATGACTGATGTTTGCAATATACAGCAATAGATTTTGTCCAATGCATCAAGCATTTCAGTTGACTACTGTAGATAAACCACTGAGCAGGTCAATGGCAGGGCTAGTAGTAAGATATGTATAACAGCCAACAGCAGTGTTAGGATAATGTGTGTGTGTGTGTGTGTGTGTGTGTGTGTGTGTGTGTGTGTGTGTGTGTGTGTGTGTGTGTGTGTGTGTGTGTGTGTGTGTGTGTGAAGGTGGTATAGGCAAGTGATTTTTTTTTTCTAATGTGTGTGTATCTGCATAAATACAATCAAGCATGTGCTAGCACTATATCCTGGCATCTCGGGCAAGTATAATCCATGCATGCTAGAGTAGCCAATTCAATGCTGTCGCCCCTGACCACAAGATCTACCTCTGAAAGGAATTGTACTGGTAGTTCCATGGCCCTAGCTAGAAGTTGGGTTGCTACCTGAATGTGAGCGATGCCTGCTGGATGAGCCCTCACCATGACTATGTTCAGGACTGTGACCAAATGGCCTATCACATCTGGATGTGGACACCACAATCACTGATGGAGCAGTGAAAGTAGTGCCACAATGAGAGCAGGATCTTAAATTGCAACATTGGCTAACATCAGACAATGTAGTGGCATCTCCTGCCGTATGGATGCTGACGGTCTCCCAGCAGACATTCCATTACAGACACTGCCCAATCCAGTGTGTTATTCATCCTGAATAAGGAGTCGCCCACACGGTTCAGGCAGTTCCACACATCAGAATTCACAATGTTTAGTAATTGCAGTACCTCTTCCAAAGCCCTGGTGGAATATACCTGTGGATTCATGATGGTCCTACACATACATCGTGTGGCAGCTACTGACACACCAACATCAGGAGAAGGGTGGACAGCAGCCCTCCTCTGAGCATCTCTACAAACCCACCTGGGTGGCACTTCACCCTCACATTGGCCATGGGGAGAATCAAACAGTTCTACAACTGGAGTAACCACACAACCCTGATCAACTGTATTATCCTCAACTTGTCCTATGTCTGAGGTCTGTGTGACATGGGTATGCGTAGGCATGCTGACTGTGTCGAAATATGGGCAGGGAGTGTTGGAAGCACAACCTCAGTGTCTATCTGCACCCTCAGACTGTCCCTCTTCATCACTGCTATCATCATTAGAGGCTACCTATACTTTAACATCAAGCAGGAGGAGTTCCACAGTCCCAGTGGCAGAATCACCTGTGATAACAAGTAATCAATGCAACAAAGAAAGAAAGAAAGAAATACAAACTGATGAAACTTATTTTATGTAAAATGTATTTTTAAAAATAGTAGATGCTAATGCAATGCAAAAGTGACTTTCATGTATACATACATCTACCTTATGTACATTAATAACAATAAAAAAGTTCACTTACCATGTACAAGTGATCATGCAAACTCAGAACCAGATGTGCCAACATATAAGAAAGGGAGATGAAACATGGCAAATAAGCATCACAATGCAAATGACACAAGAAACAGAAAACAGCCCCTGTACAACTGCAGAATAAGAAGCATCTCATACAAAAGTGTGTTCTCCAGTACCCTCCACCCTCCCCTTCTGTCTCTCTCTCCTTATCTCACTCTTCACACTGGCTCTATATATACATATAACATATATTGGTTTTAATTTCTCCAAGTCCTTTGGGTTTTAAGTACCATGATGGGAATGAACCCCATTCCAAAGTCAAGGTATTAATAAAAGTTCATGAAATAAGTAAGTATTGTTTCTGTCTTTGATGTTAGCCAAAAGTGCTGTTTGCCACACCTGCAAGGTGCCCAAAATTTGCTCCTTCTGTAATTCATAAGGAGTTACATGTATCAGTAGCATGTCTAAATACAATTGTAAATTATTTTTTATAAGACCCGATGCTCCTACTACTACTGGAACTGTCTGGGTATCTTTCTTCCACATTGCCCTCATTTCTGCCTGCAAATCTTGGTATTTTATGACTTTGTGTCTCTCTCTATGTAAGACACTGTAGTGACTTGGTGTAGTAATTTTAGTGATCAGTGCTACTTTTGTTTTCTTTTCATGGATCATAGGATCACAGGAGGTTACTAGGCTATCGACCCAGAGGTCATTTCAAGCCTAGCTCTTTCATCCCAATGTAATACCATACACTCTCTAGTCAGTACCCAGGATTGTATTTAGTAATAACTGCCCATGTCCAGGAGGGTTGTGGGCGCTATCCCCAGTTAGAATTTACACTGCCCCATCCACTCGTCCAGGTTCATTTGAGTCATAGAGGTGCTCTGCTTCACATGAATTAACAGCCTTGAAACTTACATTTAGTAAAAAAAATGCAACTGGCAACCCATTATACTACAGCAGATGTGCTGGAATTCATACTCTAATAGCATATCATGAAGTACTAATTAGTATCTACAGTATGTGAAGGGGGCAGGAATTCAAAACCAAATGTGTAATTAGTTGCTAACAGCTTGGTACACCCCATTGGACACAAATGTTCCTTTTCAGGAGAGCTCAGGAGTACTGCCTGATGAAGTAACTTGGCAGAGTCACATAGAAGACAAAGGCTAAGGGAATCAAATCATTTACTGGATGAGGCAGTTCATAGCTGTACTCATGAAGTGCTAGACAAGCTGTTGTAGTCCTAATACGTTACATTTCATACTTGTGTGCCTGCAAAAAACAAGCTAAATTAAAACATATTCATAGTTGAAATAATAGGTTCATTGGTACTTACTAAGTTAACGACCACAAGAGCCTTTTTAAGCCTAGCCATGCATCCCACATTTCTGACAAGTTCTGATACCCTTGATAAGTGTAAACAGGGATTTGGGAGATGAACCATTTACAGATTACCTGTGTGCATTAGAGACATAGGTGCCAAACCAGTGATGAATTTCTGGTTTCCCATCCAATTGTCCAAGTTGCACTTGAATTGGGTTAGGTAGGAACTCTGCTTCACATGGATGAGCAGCCTGTACCATAGACGGGATAGTCTCTGGAATACATACCTATCTCTCCAGTAGGACCTAGTTATATCACAGGCAAAGTTTAAGTCTTTAGAAAGGGTAATTCTGGTGTTGTTTGTTTTGTGGATATGCAGGATGTCCATCAGAAGGGTATGCAAGGCATAGATCTCCCCTCAAAAGCCTGTAGGAGACAGAATACAGGGATATGGCCTTGAGGTGGTCTGCACAGGACATTTTACTTACACCCTGTATTCTTTTAGAGAGAAACCTCAGTGGACGTTCCAATTGTGGATATGCCTGGTTAGGTACATACCAAAGGGGGCATTGTACTCAATGACAGGTCTGATGAATGCTGAATACACTGGAACAATGATTTCCTTGGACATAGATGCCATACCTTTGTTTATAAGTTGCTCAATATAGAATGATTTCCTTACCACTGTACACACATGATGGTCAAAGGCTAGATTACTATATATGTGTGTCCCTAAGTCCCTGACTACTGGGTCAACTCTAAGAGGTGTGTTGTCAATATGATAGTTACCAGGGATTGATGACTTCCCAAAGGATACTATTATGCATTTCTTGGCATTTAGTTTTAGTCCATGGCTCTGACACCAGTTGTTTGTCTGTATCAGCCCCTCCTGGAGAACATTTGTGTCAGTGTGAGATTCAATGACAGCTCCTAATTTGCAATCATCTGCATATTTAGTCAGCCAGAGATGACTGACATTGGCCTTCACTTCTGAGAAGTAAATGCCAAAAAGGAGCAGTCCAAGGACTGATCCCTGAGGGACTCCACTTGTGACTGGCCTCTTTGTAGAGGCAGACTCCCCATTTCTAACTTCCTGGGTCCTGTCTGTGAGGTAGTTCACTATCCATCGGGTGACATATAGGTTTGAACCTAACCTCCTGAGTTTTTCAGTAATGCCCAAATGAGGTATTGTGTCAAATGCCTTGCCATGGTCAAGGGAGGCAGTGTGAACAATCTTTCCCTCATCCATTGCTTTGGTGACCTTCTCAAAGAAGTCCACCAGGCTGAGTATGCATGATCTGCCCTTGATGAAACCAAACTGGGTTGGGTCCAGCGTCTGGAGGTTTACCATATCTCTAGTAATCATCTCCATGATAATTCTTTCCATGGCTTTACATATAAGACTAGTGTGACTTATGGGTCTGTAGCTTCCAGAGTCTGTAGATGGCCCACCTTTGTGTAGAGGGATGACTGTTGCCTTTCTCCGTTCATGAAGCATGAAACCAATTTTGGAGGCTACACTTAAATAGTAATTCCAGAGGCCCTGATAAGTCATGTTTCATGCTATTTAGAAGGCATCCTGGGATATTGTCTGGGCCCATTGATGCAATGTTTTTGGTCTTAGAAAGAACATTAAGGACCTGTTCCCTATTGATAGTAGGGTGAGTTATATTTGATGATATTTCTTGAGAGAAGGTTAAGGGAGAGAGAGGGATAAAGTTGGAGCTGTATTTATCAGCCAGGAGGTTTGCTGTGTCTTCTGACTCAGTATAAGTGGCTCCATTTACAATGAGCTTTGCACACAATTGTGTATACTTTATGGTTGTCCTTGGCCTGGGAGGCCAAACTTACCTCAAATTTGGGTTTGGTAGACTTTATTTGTCCTGTGAGTCATTTGTTTAGTTTGATGAGAGTGCTTTATCCTGCTGGGTGCTGCACCTCCTACTTTTTGCCATGATTTTCTTCCTCCTGTTATACAGCCTATTGATTTTGTGATTCCACCAGGGTGGCTTGTTTTTTGAGTTAGTTCTGTACTTCTTCCTGGTGGGTACAGCTGCCTCCATACAGCTATTAACATGCTTGTACAGGGTTTCTGTGAACAGTTCTGCATGGGCAGCAGTGTTCTCAGGGTTTATGGGGGCTTGAAATTTTGCCAGGTTCTGACTTAATAGCAGGAGGTTAGCCTTAGAATAGTTCCTGAATATTCCAGGTTTAGCTGGGGTCCAGGTTTTATTTTTACTTCAAAGGAGACCATTTTGTGGTCTGGTGTTACCAGGGAAGACATTACAGTAGGTGGTGTGCAGCACTCTCCCATATTAGTGAGGACCAGATCCAGTATGGTTGCACCCCTGGTTGGTGTATTATAGGTTCATAGGTTCATACTAGGCTATCTGCCCTAGGGCATTTATAAGCCTAGCCAGAGTGTGTTTGGCTTTCGCCACGCATTTTAAATTAATTTTGCTATGCCTTTTTTGAGGTTAGTATACTGTGCCTCTGTCTAACAGTGACACAGAAGTGATAGCCGGGGTAAACCTACGATCTCCCATCCACTCATCAAGATTCCTCTTGAAGAGAGTCAGTGTGGGACTCTGCCTAACCTGGACTGGGATTTTATTCCAGAGTGAAGGGAGCCTCTGGGTTATGAATTTGTCCCTCCAGCATGTCCTATTTATTTCAGTGCTGAGGTTCAAGTCTCTCAAGCGCGTAGCTCGATGGGATTTGGATTTTCTGAGGTGCAGCATGTCCATTAATTCCAGGTTGGACATGGCTTTATACGTCAGGCACAGATCACCTCTGAGCAGGCGGTATGCCACTGAGTAGAGCTGGAGTTTCTTTAACTGGGCAGCATATGGCATCTGTTTGAGCCCTTTGATCCTCTTGGTGAGGTACTTTTGGGGTCTTTCCAGTTGCTGCAGGTGTCTGGTAAGGTACATCCCAAAAGGGGCATTGTACTCAATTATGGGCCAGATGAGGGATGAGTAAAGAGGTACGATGACCTCCCCTGATCTGGATGTGAATCCCTTCATGATTAGGTGGGCTATATAAAATGTTTTTCTAACCACTTTGGCCACGTGGTTGTCAAATGAGAGATTGCTATCAACTTGGGTCCCCAGGTCCCTAATGACTTCTTCTGTACTTAATGGATTACCACCTATGTGGTAATTTGTGGGCACTTTGTTTTTGCCAAAGGGGATGACTATACACTTTTTAGCGTTTAGCTTGAGGCCATGGCTCTGGCACCAGTTGTCTGTTTCTATGAGGCCCTTTTGGAGGATGCTTGTGTCGGCTGGAGAGTTGATTATGGCACCCAGTTTGCAGTCATCTGCGAACTTGGTCAGCCACAGCCCTTCCGTGTTGGCCTGTACCGCCAAGAAATATATACCGAACAAGAGAGGTCCCAGGACTGAGCCTTGTGGGACGCCACTTGTAACTGGTTTGGAGTCTGACATGGCTCCAGCAATTCTAACCATGTGGGTTCTGTCCTTGAGCCAGTTTGCAACCCATCTAGTGACATAGGGGTTTATATTTAAGTTGGTGAGCTTATCTATAATGCCCGAGTGGGGTATTGTATCGAAGGCTTTTGTGAGGTCCAGGTAGGCTGTGTGGACCACCTTCCCCTCGTCAATGGCCTTGGTGACTGTTTCAAAGAAATCGACCAGATTTAAGAGGCAGGATCTGCCCTTAACAAAGCCAAACTGGGTAGGATCCAGTGTCTGTAGGTCCCCAATATCTTTATTTATGTGGTCCATGATGATCCTTTCCATAGCTTTGCAGACCAAGCTAGTCAGGCTTATGGGGCGATAGTTTCCAGGATCCGTTGAGGCACCACCTTTGTGGAGAGGGACCACTGTTGCTGTACGCCACTCTTTGGGTACATATCCTGTAGTAAGGCTAAGATTGAACAGTAGTTTTATGTTTGGGTTTAGCTGTTCTTGGAGTTCATGTAGGACGAGCCGGGACACCATCTGGTCCCATTGATGCTGTGTTTTTGCTTTGGAGAGGCGGCTCTTACCTGAGCATCTGAGATGTCAGGGGCAGCACTCTGTTGGGATAGATATTTGCCGTTTTGGTGGGGAGAGGGCAGAAGTTTGCACTGAAGCTGTCAGCTAGGATGTTGGCAATGTCTGTGGGCTCGGTGTATTTTTTGTCATTTTGGACTAATTCTGAGCATATCTGGGAATTCCCACCCAGGTTCCTAACATAACTAAAGAAAGCCTTGTGATTATCCTTAGTGTCCTGTGCAATTTTTCTCTCGAAGCTGGCCTTAGACGATTTTATGAGTGCCCATAGTTTTTTGCTAATACTGATCAGAGATGCCTTCCCTTTTTGGGATTTTGCTCTATCATGTAGTAGCTTCCTCCTTCTATTGTATAGTTAGTTTATGGCTGGGGTCCACCAGACAGGATGTCTGCCTTTGGAGGATTGGGTCTTGGTTTTATTTGGGACTGCATGATCCATGCATTCCTGAAGGTGTTCATAGAATGTGTTTATAAAGGATTCTGCAGTCTGGGCCGTATTTTCCACAGGCCCGGGGGCTTTGAAGGATTTCGCCTCGGTTTTGAGGCGTGTGAAATTTGCTTTAGAGAAGTTTTTCACTGTGGTTTTCTGGGCAGGGGGTGGGGTCGGGATGTGAATATCCAGTGAGATTAGTTTATGGTCTGATCTTACCAGTGAGGGATACACTTCTGGTCTGGAGCATAGTGTCCCCATGTTGGTGATGATCAGGTCCAGTATGTTTTCCCCTCTTGTGGGAGTGGTAACAAGTTGTTCCATAGCATTTGAGTTTATAAATTCTAGGAACCTTTGGGCTAGGGTGTTGGAGCTAGAGTAATGCTCCCAGTCTATGTTTGGGTAGTTGAAGTCACCCAATATAATGGTGTTTGGAGAGACCTTCATATTTTCCAGTATTCTCAGGAAGGCCAAGTGGGGTTCCTGTGTTTGGGAGGGTGGTCTGTAGCAGGCTATAAACTGGAAGGCAGTTTTACCCACAGTTTGTTGCACATGGATAGTCTCTGATGCTTCGTGCTGTGCTACCAACCTGGAGGTGTGGGTATCTTTGACGAATATTGATACTCCCCCTCCTTTTGTGGTTCGGTCCAAGTTTTGGGGCCGAAAAGCATGGTATGAGGTATAACCTGGTAGTGCTGGGGTGCTCTCGGGAGCCTTGAACCAGGTTTCTGTTACTGCACAGTTATCGATGTTCTCCATGCTAAGGAGAGTTTCGAGTGCATGCATCTTGAGGTTTAGACTTCTGGCGTTGAGTAGCATTACTCTTAGTTTCTTATCCCTTGTGATACCTATGGAGGTGGGTTTGTCTTTTGAGCCTTGCCTAAAAAAGGCACTATGGGGGTAGCAAGAGCCTTTGCCAATATCCGAAAGCCCAGGGGTGACAGGTGCAAGCCGTCCCTAGCGAAGCATCGTGGCTTGTCGAGCATGTCATCCCAGGCTGACAGGCATTGGATCCCCTTTGAATGACACCAACACTTAAGCCAATTGTTGAAAGTGATCATCTTGTCTTCATATTGTGGCATCATTCTTGGTGAGGGTAAGATGCTACTCAAGGTCAGGGTCATACCGGCCTGGGCTACATGCTCAGAGAGCTCCTCTATGTCTCTTTTCATGTTGTCCAGGGAGGTACGTCTCAGGTCATTCACACCAGCATGGACAATGACTGAGTCATATTTGTACTTGCCTTGGAGTGACCTGAGTGCTTGTGTTATGTGGCGGATCCTAGCGCCCGACAGGCAGCTCACCGTGACCTTCTCCTTGTTCAGCCTGGTGAGCGGGACATCAGTGTGCCTGAAGATAGAGTCACCTATTACAAGTGTATCAGGTGTGTTGTTTGGCCTTAAGGGCTGTGACTGTTCGGCACACTGGCTTTGTGAGCTATGAGTTACACGTGTTTTATTTTGGGGTAGCGGTTGCTTGGGTGTCTGCTTTGGAGGTCTCTGCTGCTTAGGCAGATTTTTATTTAGAGCCTCCGAGTATGTTTTTGTGTGTTTATGTGTTTGGTTTGTTGTCGTGGTAGGTCTATGTGAGACTGGAATTGTAGTGAGTGTGGTTTCCTTCTCCTCCTGACTGGTTACGCCAGTACTGAGTTGAGAGAGCTTAGCCTCCAGTTTGGCTATATGGTT
Source organism: Protopterus annectens (assembly GCF_019279795.1). Taxonomy (NCBI): domain Eukaryota; kingdom Metazoa; phylum Chordata; order Ceratodontiformes; family Protopteridae; genus Protopterus; species Protopterus annectens. Next base: position 473,627,334 of record NC_056741.1, on the reverse strand, counting down.
GCATCTCTCACATGTGTTGGAATTTGTTGGGAGGAGGAGAGGGTTGTCTGTGTACATGAGGCAGTTGTAACATTGCCTCAAGATTCCCAGATTCACCAGCTGGACCAGAGAGGAGATTGACAACTGACCTTTGGACATGCTAGAATAGTATTGGGAATTCCTTTATAATTGAAAAAAGGGCCAATGGGGAACAAGGTACTCAAGGGGAGTTTGTGAGGGTGTAGTGCTTTTAATTTTTTAGAGCTGACTTATATAATTGCTTTAGTGAGCAAGTGCCAGGTAACTTAAATGCAATGTGTTACAGGTAACTTAAATGCAAAAACGACAAACAGTAACTTTCTTTCAAGTGAAACAAGGAAATAAGTACAGTAAGCAATGCAGATATCACAGAAGTGCTAAAAGGCCGCGTTTTAGGTGGAATTAGCATTTCAGGGAAATAAACAAACAACAAGCATACAAATAAAGCTAGATTCAGCAGGCCTGGATCTAGTCTATGCTACAGCAAACAAGGTGTACCAATTTCAGTAAGAAACAGTTAGAATATGCAGGCACTATAAGCCTCTAACCAGAAATTCCCTGCTCAGAAGGGCAGAGTCCAGCCTCTCCTCCCACAAGAGTGCAGACCGCAATCCTTCTTAACGTAAAGTAACTGGCCTGAAGCCCAAGTGCTTAAACCAGAACTAATACACTTTTAGAATAACAGACACTGAGCTCTCAATCAGCAGTTCCCAACTTAGAAGGATGTAAGCTACCTGTCCTGCCACCACAGTGCAGGCCACAAACCTTCCTAATGTAAAACAACTGGTCTGAAGCCCAAGACCAGTTGTTTTGACTATCTGGTTCAGGGAGTTTGTGTTTACAAAATCCAGAAATCTCTGTGCATGTACGTTTGGTGTCATATAGGATTCCCAGTTAATAGTGGGGTAATTAAAGTCACCCATGAATATGATATTGGGTTGGATGGTTAGTGTTTCTAATAAGCTTAAATACATGGTATGGGTTTCCTGGGTCATAGAGCGGGACATATAGCTTGCAAGGAAATGGTATTGGATTTTGCCTATGGTGATTTGAACATGGAGCAGTGCAAGTGGATTGTCCTGTTTGACCAGCCTTGAAGTATATTTATCTTTGATGTAGCTAAAGACACCTCCAGCTTTAGCCCCTGCCTATGAAGTAGCTGGCCTAAATGTTTTGTAGGCATTATAACCTAGCACTGTTGGTGTGCTCTCCCCAGCTTTAAACATGTTTCAGTGACCGCACAGACATCAGGACTCTCTAGGGTAAAGAGTGCTTCTAGGGAGTGGAATGTTTTGTTTAGACTCCTAGCATTGAGCAGTAATACCATTAGATTTTCTTGGTTTTGATTTGCTATGTCAGAAGTACTTTCAGTTTGGCATTGCCTAAAAAGACACTATGGGGGAAGACAATGTTTTAGCTAATATTCAAAAACCTAGATGAGAGAAGTGCAGACCATCCCTGGCAAAGCAGTATAGTCTGCTGACCATCTCCTTCCATGCTGACAAATATTGCACCCCCTTAGAATGACACCAGAAACTAAGCCAATTATTAAAGTTAATAATCTTTTGTTCATATTGAGGCATCATCCTTTGAGAAGGTAAAATGCTACTTAATGCTATTATCATACCAGCCTGAGACACATATTCCAAGAGCTCCATGATGTCTCTCTTCATGTAGTCTAGGGAGGTACTTCTCAGGTCATTTACTCTCACATGGACTATGACTGAGTCATATTGGTAATTGTGGTCCAATGACCTGAGTGCCTGTGTAATGTGGTGGATCCTAGCCTCTGATAAGCAACTGACAGCGACTCTCTCCTTACTCAGCCTGGTGAGAGGGTCATCATTGTGCCTCACAATGGAGTCTCCAATGACTAGAATGCTGGATTGTGTGGTGGCTTGCATTATGGGCTTAGAGGTAGAGGGTTCATGAGATGCAGCTCTATGTGTTGATGTGGGTGTTGTTTTCAAAGAGTGTATTTGGGAATGCTGAGGGTATTTGTTATGTGTACTTTGTCTAGGAGGTCTTTGTGGTTTAGGAAGGTTACAATTAAGTGCCTCGGCATCTGCGGGTTGATATGTCTGCTCTGAAATGTGAGTGATGGGTGCAGCATGTGTACTACTGACAACCATATTGACATTAGGAGTACTTTTATATGAGAGCTTTGCCTCCAGTGGCATTGTGTAAATACATCTGTCACATACCATATCAGTCTGTTTGAGAATTAACTGATTGTCAATAAACATGAGGCAATTTTTACATTGCCTTGAGATGCCCATATCCACCAGGCCAGTAACGGGGACAGTAGGAAAGTTCATATCCATGGCAACAGACCCTTTTTTGAGTACACAGTTGGAGTGAGAATATCTACCACTGTCAAGAGTATCCAGTTTGCAACTATGGGGACAGTGCTTGTCACTGAAAACTAGCTGTCCTATGTGCAACTAGGTATTGGAGAAATTTCAGTTGTGCTTTTACAGAAAAATTATCACTCAAGGTGTCTGAGTCTATACAGAGCACTGCCAAACACTTGAGGGGAAATTAATACATAGAACCTGAAAATGTAAGGATGAAGAATTTAGACGGATATTCTGAGGTTAGAAACAAATCAAGCAGTACTTACTGAAAACAAAGAATTAGCTTGTCAAGAATGATGAAAAGAGGGGAGTCACATGAATGGTCACTGCCTGGCTGCTACTAATGCTGGTCTCACCACAACTTTACTCTGTTGACATACAATGGTCCTTTGCTTCTTCTCTCATTAGAAGCAAAATGTTAGTACCAATCCCAAGACGAGAAGCAGGCCACAGCCTGTTTAGTGATCCACAGTCTTGTCCCAGATGATGCAAGAGTCTGTAGGCTTGTAGTCTTTTCCTGATAGATGCTGTGAATAGCAACCAGACAAATCAGAAATGTTAAGCACAAACACTCACTCTCCAACCAGAAACAGTCAGAAATCAGTGCACTCTGCTCCTTCTCTCATCAGGACCAGAATATAAGCTCAGATTCCAAGCTGTCACCTCTAAAACAGTTATTAGGCTTTCTGGTGATCAGCAGTCTCCAGGAAATGTCTCTATACTACTTCTCTCACCTGGAGAAAACAGAAGCACTAATTCCAAGATAACTACTGAGAGGCAGAATGTGGGCTCTTCAGTAACTGGTGGTCCTGTAATAGATGTTTAAAGGTAAGATGAAAAACATGGTTTATCCTAAACACTGAAGTGTACACTAAGCAGTTAGATATGAAAGTGGGTAATTAAAGTTTTAGCTGTCTAAATGGAGAGCCACTATTTTTAAAAGAGCTAGATTGAAAGGGGGTGGGCACTTTTGTATTCTAGTAGTATGGAATACAGTGGGATGGCCAATAAATTTAAATAGTTAAAGGGGAGTGATTTCACAAAATGACAGTTTTGTGCTTACTCACACCAGCCAATGAAGGAGAGAGGGAAGGAGATATATGGTCAAATTAACATAAGGGGTAGGCAACTAGAAAGTGTAAAGAAAACAAATCACAGTATACAAAACAGAAAAAAAGGAATAAAGTAATACAAAGTTCAAGATATCAAAAGCAAACTAACCTTTCCTTCAAAGCAAGCTGCGGCAGAGTCTGAGTGAGCTTTACCAGCAAAGCCAACTCTATCTGGTTTTCTCGCATCTGTTTTCTGAACTGTTGGTAATGGGTGATCCCATGTAATATAAACTTCATCATTCTCAATAATGTTTTGTGGTTTATGTTTCCAAAGCTTCTCAGCTACTTCAATATTGTAATGTTTGCACAATCTCCAATGCAACAGTCTTGCCACATTATTATTCCTTTCAGTATACAGGCCCTCTGTCATTAATATATCACACCCAGAAACAAGATGAGTGACTGTTTCCAGTTCTGTTTCACAGAACCTGTATTTGTGTTTCTTCCACATGTTCAATGGACTTTGTAAACCAACATGTAGATGTTCCACTATCTTGGGCCACTAATATTAACCCTTCATCTTTTGGTTTAAATTCACCTCTACTTAAACATTCCTATATCAGATCCTGATCGACGTGAGGCTGTTCCAAGAGTTTTCTGTATTTGCTACAATATTAATGCCTTTTCCACATTTCTTGCCTTCTCATCTGATCCTTCTCCTTATATTCTTTCTTTCTTTTGTTTGTTTGTTTGTTTGTTTGTTTTTGGCACAATCAGTTGCTGTCTGATTTTTGTCTACTTCTGGTTTGATTTTCATTCTCACTTGACACCAGTATGTTACTGCTAAACTAAGCAGGGAAATCGTCTTAGACTTCTTCTCCTCATGTTTTAAAACTTTCATTGTGCTTGGATCTGGTGAGATAGTTATGCAGTCCCACAATTGCTGTCTATACATGTAATCAATTTCAAGGAGGACCATACCTCCTTCGGAATGAAGACTACATAATCTTGGTATACACTGATGTTTATATATCATTTGATAAGTGTGGAGCATTTTTCTTGTTTTCCTGTCCAACTGATCCAATGCCTTTTGAAGCCAATCACCCCAAAACTGTAAGTTATAGCAAGAAGTACAAACTGTTTTATAGCTTGGTCTTTGCTCCTAGATGTCAGGGCCGTTTTCAGTATTAATTTTAGTCATCTAAAATATTCCTTACTGAGTTTTGTTTGCATTTGTTCATGTTTTATTACTGAGCCTTAATCAATTCTCAAATATTTTTACACTCCTTCCTGCTCAAGTTACTTTATATCACATTCCTGCCCTAAACTGATATTTTCTTGGTGCTGCAGCTTTCCTGCTTCATATGTTGCTTTTGCACATTTATCAAGACCAAATGACATTCTTATATCATCTGAGAACGTTTTAACAACTTGCAGTTGTGCTTTCATCTCATTTGATGAACTATACAGTTTTAAGTCATCCATAAAAAGAGGATGAGAAGTCTTTACACCCAAACTGTAACCATGACATAATCTGTTAAGTAGACAGCGTAATGGGTTAAGAGCAAGACAAAAAAGCAGTGGTGACAGAGTCGCCCTGGAATATCCTCCTTTGAATTTTTTTCCCTGGGATAATAATTTGTCCATTATCATGGCTTACCAGTAAATTAGTGTGCCACTGTTTCATGGTCATTGCAATGTTACTGATCAGTATAGGTTGTATTTATCTATGAATGTGGGATGCTGTCAGATGCCTTTTTTGTAATCTATCCATGCCATACTTATATTCTTCCCCTTTTTACAATTCTCTATTATGGCTTTATTTAGCAACAACTGCTCCTTTGTTCCATATGACGTCCTTTTGTTCTATTGCCATCATTGCTTTCTTTTTTCTAAATGACTATAAACTATGTTTCCATCATTTCCAGTGTATAGTTTGTACATCAGCAGAAGGCAAGCTATTGGTCTACAGTTTTTAGGAGGGCTCATAGGATCCCTTTGAAAGAGGAGTATCATTTTTCCTGTTGTTAACCTGGTGTAAAGATGTTTATACTTTTAGCCAAAAGTTAAGTACTGCATCTGGTCTTAGGGTTTTCCATTTTCTACAATGAAAACTATTTAATTATATTTCATACCTGGAAGTTCTGGAGTAGACATTCTTGGTTGTCCTCTAAGTGAGCATCAACATCAAGGATTGTGTGTGAACCTTTATCTGAGCTATCTGGATCTGAGACAGTGGACAGGAACTCCTCTGTTTCAGTCAATGGTGATCTGGTAGCAGGATCCCCCATAGCCATACATTCATGGGCAGCCAGATCATGTCACTGCCACTATATCTTATTTTTGGGTAAGTATGGCCATGCCCTCCTACCTCATTGACTTCATTAACTACCTTCTCCCAGAAATGGTCAAGAGAGTACTTGTCACCTCTGCGTCTCTCTAAGAGGAAGGACCCATGTCAGGATTGTACCTGGATGATCACTTCATTTTCTGCGTCACAGTATGGTGGTTTGCAGATTGTAAATGTCTTGAGCACCACAGCCCTGTATGAGATGAAACATAAAAGGAAGAAAAAAAAATAAAAGTAATCCACAACCAATTGTTAACAAAACAAATATGTATGAATGTATCCATCAATCTTGCAGAAAATAATTGAAAAAGTAAGGTGCCATATGAGCATACACAAGTTAATACAGAATCCCACCCCTCAAAAAAAAAAGGAAATGGAAAATAATCCTAAAAGTATGTCAGGTGGACAACAGTTGTGTAGCTCTGTAGTACACTGCATCATTAACAAAATAATTTACACTTTCCAAGTAAAAATGGATAAAACTTTTGTGGGATATCCACTTGTGTGGAGGGAAGACAGGTATATATTCCAGGTTTAACAAATTTTGTGGGATAATAATGCAACTTCTCTAACCTTGCTAATGTGTTTTACAACACTCTTCTGCAATAACTGGTTTAGCTTTCCAGATGAATGTTTCCATAATGTCAGGTAACATTCCTTATAAACATTTTTGACAAGAAATAAATGAAATACATGGCTATGCCAACAGCAAATAAGAAAAATGCAGACAGTAAACTAATTGGTGTATTGTGAAATGCAATTCATCAGTAAGGTTAAAATAAAGCAATTTGTAAAAAAAAAAAACAGCAACATACCTTTGCCAAAATTCAGTTGTTAAACTACAATCAAAAAGTTTTGAAAGCAAATAGTTATTGAGATCTCAGGATCCTAATGTATCTTCCCTACTAAGAAACCAGTTCCTTACCTATATGATTACCTATATATAGTACAGATTCAGCCCTCTGAGCATTGTGAAAATGCAACGCAGGTGTGAACTCATTAGCATTCATGAATTCCAAAATCTGCACTAAGTGTAGGGCAGGTAAAGATGGCGTACACAATTGCATGTACATGCCATAGCACTGTAAGGACAAGCATTGAGAAATGTTACCTGATAAGGGCTTGCAAATATGAATGACTAGTATGACTGCAAGAACAATCAGTGTTTCACAGCCAATCCTCTTTGAGATATACTTACTGGGGTTATGTCAGGGCGAACAGACTTACAAAAGACTGTGAGTACATTGACTGACTTAGGACAGCAGCATTCCTAATACTTGTATGAATTGCTCATGACCACAGTTTGTGCCTCTGAGTAAAATTTGTTTGTTGTTAGAAAAGCACAGATAAGGGAATGGTGCTCACAAAATAAAGAGAAGAAAAGAGCTGCAGTTTACAAATATTTGTTTTATATTGTGTGAGGGAAGATTAGCTTAACTGTTGCCAATATCCCATTCATCTGTACATCTTAGTTTAAATTACAAAGGACAACTTTCAGAACTTGGATCTGTTGCACCTGTAATGTGAAATGATACAATATCACATCTTGAGTATCTGTACTCTACTTTTTCTTCTTTCTAGTATATGCCTGCGTCAAATAATGATGATAGTCTCAAGTGTGTGTTGTTAATGCTCTGGTATGATGGTTTAGATTCAGAAAGGGTACTGTTTGTGTGAATGTACTGATGTTTAAGGAGCATATGTTCATGTTGCAAGACAACAAAGTTGAAGAAACATCAACATGTACATTTTAACTAATTGTTTCATAATGTTTCCTTTATTCACTTATTTTTGCTTGTTTGTTTTTCTTTCTTTATCCTTTATGTGCCATTTGGCATTGTGGACTCTTGACTAGCAGTGGTCCCTAGCAGAGAACAAAGTTTACGTCCTAGAGTAAAAATCGGACAAATTTAATTTGGAATGCCATCAGCAGCACAACTGAACTGTAGCTGGTGCACTTTCTTCAGTACTCTGGACAGTGCTGAGTGAACAAGTTTCACCTGTCAGCTAACTATCTCTGGCATAAGGTGTAAGTGAAGTGAGCTTAGAGAAAGAGGCCACATAATGCAGGGTTCAAATTCAGTTTACAGAAATTTTTATGACTAAATTCAGAATAAATATTGACACCCAATTTTGTATATAAAATGAACAGGCTAAAGTCTCAGATAAATGCTAAAAAACTTGCCTGCACTCCATGTGCATTGATGTTGCAAGAGTGGTGTTGTAAACTCACCTCTTCTCATTAGTAATAACAATTTGTGTTATGGATGTTCTAACATATGACGTTTTGTAAAGCGTAGTAACACAAAAGCAGTAACATGAATAATGTGGGTATATATTGCATATATGCTAGAGAACTTATTCATATCTCACAAGTATTCATCATGATATGAATGCATTATACTGTAAACTCTGATGTCATAAGTAAGTGTATGCACCTTGGCAATAATGACTTCCTGTCATTTCTTTGTTGTTGTTCCCTTTCAGCACAATTGCCATTACATGAATTTCTGATGATTTGCAACCTAAATGCTACTTGGGATGTGGCTAGTAGATGTGAAAAGGATGAATGCTATAACTGTTGTGCTGCTTGCTACATATATCCATTAAATGTGTTACTCTGCAATACAAGGTCATTTTTCTTTTTTATTTATAATGCCTTTTTGCATTTGCGGTCTTCTCAGCAGCTTGAAAACACAGTTCACAGCAGAATGAAAAAAGTTCATTTTTTAATTTGGGCTGCCTTCTGTAGTGCAAACAAGCCTGGCACTGGTGTATGGCTGTCAGCACTCTGGATAGTACTCATTAAAGAAAATACACCTGTCAGGTAACTTTCCATGTGGCAGAAGGTGTAAGTGCTGTGAGCTTAAAAAAGAGTACAGCTGATGGAGGGTTTGAATACAGATGTGACTAAATATTGACAGCCGTTTTGGTATATGATTCTGTTGTTTGAAACTCGACTACCCTCAATATTGCTAACATGTGAGCTGTTGTCTGCCCCATTTCCCATTATTTGCATTACTTAAAGTCCTGATAATGTGTGAAATTAAAGTTCAGATGTGGCAAGAAGAAGTGAGAAGGATGAATGTGTCACTGTAATGGATTTCTTGCTGTGCTCGTTGCCTGATATACCCTTTGATTGTTTTAATGTTCCTTTCAGTTTTTTCTATTTCATTGTAGTTGTTATAATGGTTTGTGCATGTGCACTCTGCTTGGCAGTATGCAAATATACTTCATGGCCAAAGGAAAAAAGTCAAAAATTTAATTTGGGCTGCCTCCTGTAGCACAAATGAACTTGGCTTCAGTGCATGGCCATCAGCACTCTGGATAGTACTCATTGAAGAAAATGCACCTTTCAGCTGCCTCTGTGGCTTAAGGTGTAAGTGCAGTAATCTTAGAGAAAGAAGACAGGTGATGCAGGGTTCAAATCCAGTTTATATATGGGGTCAGAATACCATCTGTCACAACATTTTGATTAGACTGTAACACTAAATGCAAATGAGTATCATAACTATGTTTATGGCAACAGATGTATCATTAATGCTTGCTACAGAAGCCCATTATAATGTGTGTAAATTATATTAAACATGACAATGATGATATTTGATTTAGAATGCACTTGCATTAGTATGATTTACACAATAGATTTGCTATAATTTTATTTTATAGGTTCATAGGTTCATAGGTTCATACTAGGCTATCTGCCCTGGGGCAATTATAAGCCTAGCCCAATTCTGTATGGCTTACGCCACCCCTTGATTTGAGTATACTGTGCCCTTTTTAAGGTTTAGTTTACTGTGCCTCTGTCTAATAGTGACACGGGAGTAATCCCTGGGACAAACCTACAATCCCCCATCCACCTATCGAGATTCTTCTTGAAGAGATTCAGTGAGGTGCTCTGCCTCACATGAACTGGAATTCTATTCCAGAGTGAAGGGAGCCTTTGGGTTATGAACCTGTCCCTCCAGCAAGTTCTATTTATTTCTGTGCTGAGGTTCAAGTCCCTCGAGCTTGTGGCTCTAAGGGATTTAGATTTACTGAGGTGGAGCATGTCCATTAATTCTGGATTTGACATAGCTTTGTATGTCAGGCATAGATCGCCTCAAAGTAGGTGGTATGCAACTGAGTAGAGCTGGAGTTTTTTTAACCGAGCAGCATATGGCATCTGTTTCAGACCCTTGATCCTCTTGGTGAGATACTTTTGGGGTCTTTCTAATTGCTGCAGGTGTCGGGTAAGGTACATCCCAAAAGGGGAATTGTATTCTATGATGGGCCTGATGAGGGATGAATAAAGGGGCACGATTACCTCTCTTGATCTAGATGTGAAACCCTTCGTGATGAGGTGGGCTATGTAGAAGGTCTTTCTAACCACTTTGGCAATGTGGTTTTCAAAGGAGAGATTGCTATCAACTTGGGTCCCCAGGTCCCTAATAACTTTTTCTGTACTTAATGAGTTTCCACCTATGTGGTAATTTGTGGGCACATTGTTTTTGCCAAAGGGTATGACTATACATTTTTTGGCATTTAGCTTTAAACCATGGTGCTGGCACCAGTTATCTGTCTCTGTGAGACCGTTTTGAAGGATGTTTGTGTCAGCTGGAGAGTCGATTATGGTGCCCAGTTTGCAGTCGTCTGCGAACTTGGTAAGCCATAGTCCTCCCACGTTTGCCTGTACCTCGGAAAAGTATATACCTAACAAGAGTGGTCCCAGGACAGAACCTTATGGGACGCAACTTGTGACTGGTTTCGAGTCTGACATGGCTCCAGCAACTCTCACTCTGTGGGTTCTGTCTTTGAGCCAGTTTGCGACCCATCTTGTGACATAGGGGTTTATATTTAAGCTGGACAGCTTATCTATGATGCCCGAGTGGGGTATTGTGTCAAATGCCTTTGCAAGGTCCAGATAGGCTGTGTGGACTACCTTCCCTTCATCTATGGCTTTGGTGACTGTTTCGAAGAAGTCAACCAGGTTCAAAAGGCAGGATCTGCCCTTGACAAAGCCGAACTGGGTAGGATCTAGTGTCTGTAGGTCCCCAATGTCTTTGTTTATGAGCTCCATGATGATCCTCTCCATAGCCTTGCAGACTAAGCTAGTCAGGCTTATGGGGCGATAGTTTCCAGGGTCCGTAGAGGCTCCACCTTTGTGGAATGGGACCACTGTTGCTGTATGCCATTCTGTGGGCACATATCCTGTAGTGAGGCTGAGATTGTATAGCTGTTTTATTTGAGGGATTAGTTCCTCTTGCAGTTCATGTTGGACGCAACCTGGAACACCATCTGGTCCCATGGAAGCAGTGTTTTTGCTTTGGAGAGGGCAGCCTTCACCTGAGCATCAGAGATGTTTGGGAGGCAGCCCTCTGCCGGGATAGATACTTGCTCTTTTGGGGGGAGGGGGTGGAGAAGTTTGCACTGAACCTGTCTGCCAGGATATTGGCGATGTCTGTGGGTTCAGTGTATTTTTTGTCATTTAGAATCAACTCAGAACAAGTCTGGGAGTTGCATCCCAGGTTCCTAACATAACTGAAAAAAGCCTTATGATTGTCTTTGGTGTCCTGTGCAATTTTTCTCTCGAAGCTGGCCTTGGAGGATATTATGAGGGATCATAATTTTTTGCTAGTACTGATCAGAGATGCCTTCCCTATTAGGGATTTTGCTCTATCATGTAGTAGCTTCCTCCTTCTGTTGTACAGTTTATTTATGGCAGGGGTCCACCAGACTGGATGCCTGCCTTTGGATGATTGGGTCTTGATTTTGTTTGGGATAGCATGATCCATGCATTCCTGGAGATGTCCGTAGAATGCGTTTATATAGGATTCTGCAGTTTGGGCCGTAGTTTCCACTGGCCCTGGGGCCTTGAAGGATTCCACTTCGGTTTTGAGAAGTGAGAAGTTCGCTTTTGAGAAGTTTTTCACTGTGGTTTTCTGGGCTGGAGGTGGGGTCAGGATGTGGACATCCAGTGAAATTAATTTATAGTCTGATCTTACCAATGAGGGATATACTTCTGGTGTGGAGCATAGAGTCCCCATGTTGGTAATGATCAGGTCTAGTATGTTGTCCTTCTTGTGGGAGTGGTGACTAGTTGTTCCATAGCATTTGAGTTTATAATTTCCAGGAACCTTTGGGCTAAGGTGCTGGGGCTTGAGTAGTGCTCCCAGTCAATGTTTGGCTAGTTGAAGTCGCCCAATATAATGGTGTTCGGAGAGATCTTCATGTTCTCCAGTGTTTTCAGGAAAGCCGAGTGGGATTCCTGACTTTGAGAGGGTGGTCTGTAGGATGCTATAAACTGAAAAGCAGTCTTGCCCACTGTTAGTTGCACATGGATGGTCTCCGATACTTCGTGCAATGCCACTAACCTGGAGTTGTGGATATCCTTGATAAATATGGAAACTCCCCCTCCTTTTGTGGTTCGGTCCGGGTTTTGGGGCTGAAAAGCATGATATGAGGTATAGCCTGGTAGTGCTGGGGTGCTCTCTGGAGCCTTGAGCCAGGTTTCTGTCACTGCACAGATATCGATGTTCTCCATACTGAGGAGAGCTTCGAGTGCGTGCATCTTGAGGTTAAGACTTCTGGCGTTAAGCAGCATTACCCTTAGTTTCTTGTTCCTTGTGCTGTCTATGGGGGTGGGTTTGACTTTTGAGCCTTGCCTAAAAAAGGCACTTTGCCAATATCCAAAAGCCCAGTGGTGACAGGTGCAAGCTGTCCCTAGCGAAGCAACGTGGCTTGTCGAGCATGTCATCCCAGGCTGACAGACACTGGATCCCCTTTGAATGACACCAAAATTTTAGCCAATTGTAAAAATCGATCATTTTGTCTTTGTACTGTGGCATCATTCTAGGTGAGGGTAAGATGCTGCTCAAGGTCAGGGTCATACCAGCCTTAGCTACATGATCAGAGAGCTCCTCTATGTCTCTTTTCATGTAGTCCAGAGAGGTGCGTCTCAGGTCATTCACACCAGCATGTACAATGACTGAGTCAAATTTGTATTTGCTTTGGAGTGACCTGAGTGCTTGCGTTATGTGGCGGATCCTAGCACCCAACAGGCAGCTCACCGTGACCTTCTCTTTCTTCAGCCTTTATTCTCTTTATTTTTATTTTATTTTACATTTGTTTACTGGGAAAGTCTAACTGGAGACAGGTCTATTTTCAGCGGAGGCCCAGGGAGAAAAGCTCCAAATACCAATACAGTTCAAAAGGGACAATAGAGTAACATATAAGAAAACATAATGTAATACATATAAAAAATACATTTGAGCATAGATAGCAGAGATTAACAATATCTAAATATTTGATAGTACGCCATATCCACATTGTATATATGAATACATGAGAGTTAAGTTACTTTTTTCTCATTAACAAATGGGATGTGAGGTGCAACCATTTCATCCTTAGCAGAATCCTAGTAGCAGTGCAGTGGGATGGCTTAACTTGGAGAGTGACATGAACAATGCCAGTTATTTAAGTAGTGTGTTTTGAGAAGGTTTTAAGTTGGGAAGTAGAGGTGGTGGCAGTTAAGTGGCTTGGGAGTGAATTCCAGGTTTTGGCAATGGAGCAGGCAAAGAGGGATTTACCAGCATCATTTTTATGTTTAATAACATTTATGTGTTTCTGATAACTAGATCTTAAGGTTCTAGTGGTGGTATAGGGGTGAATTAGATTATGAAGTGCTGGGGTTTTGTCAGGAAGTTAGTAGAGCGTGTGAGTTATTGAGGGTTAGTTGAGTAGGAGTAGTTGAGGTAGCTCAAGCCATTTAAGTTGCTTGAGGGCTAGACAGTGATGTGATCTATGAGATGCATCAGTAGCAATCTTGGCAATCTTGTTGTAGCAGGATTCCATTTTGCTTAGTTCGGTGTGGCGAAGGCTAGCTAAGATGGGAGAGGCGTAAAGGAGAATGGATAAGAGATGATCCCTTGCTAAGGTGGCCTTGGTAGGTTTAGTGATGAACTGTCTATTCCTGTAAAGGAGACCAAGCTTTTTGTTAATTTTCTTAATTGTTTGGGCTATGTGTATGTCGAATTTTAGATTATTGTCAATTTCAACACCTAATAGTTTTGTGTGTGTTGTTGGGGTGATTTGTATATTATCCTTAGATGTTATGGTGAAATCAATATTTAGTGGAGGAGATCTACCAAGGCTAAAGAGAATGAGGTTTTTTTTTTGGGGGGGGGGGATTAAGAATAAGTTTTATGTTAGTAAACCATGCTTCTGCTAAGGAAAAGTTGTTTTGGGTTATGGTTTTTAGCTCATGTAGGGTGGGGAGGCACATATAATAGTGGTATCATCTCCGTATTGCACTATGGAGGCAGAGAGTGAGGATTAAAATATCTAATTAGTGAATAGTGAGAATAGCAAAGGACCTAGGATGTACCTTGAGAGACATCTATGGCTACTGGTAATAGGGGGGGACAATTGGTCTTGCTGTAGAACTGCCTGCTGATGGTCTGATAAGTAGTTATTGAACCATGTTATGGTGGAGGAAGTTATGTTAAGGGAAGATAGAGTTTCTAGAAGCATATTATGGTTGACCATGTCAAAGGCTTTTGATAAGTCTAAGAATATTGAGAATACAAATAGACCATTGTTTCTATGGTGATTGACAATGTTGGTAAATGAGAGTAGTGCTGTGGTAGTACTATGGGAGGGTCTGAAGCCATGCTGGAATTTGGATAGCAGGTCATTCTGTAAGAGGTACTGCATTAGTTGGGAATGAACAACTCTCTCTAATATTTTTGATAAAGGTGATAGAATTGCAATAGGGAGATAGCTGGTAAGCTCAAGAGACTTACCCCCTTTGTGCAGTGGTATAATATGTGATATTTTCCAGGAGTGAGGTACTTTTCTCTCTGATATTGACCTGTTTGTGAGTAAGGACACAGGAAAGGCTATAGCTTCAGCTGTTATTTGAAGGAAGTCTGCCGGTAGATTGTCAGCTGCCACAGTGGTTGGTGTCAGTTTTTTGAGGAGTTTCGTAATAGTATTAGTGGGGACTGGGTGCAGGAAAAAACTGGAAGAGTTGTTTGTTGTACTGAAATGGGTATGTGTCTCTGTAGGTAAGGGGCTGCTAGCAGTGTTGTGGGTGTTGGCTAGTGCTTGGACTGTTTCAGTGAAGTATTTGTTAAATTGGGTGGGTATGTTGTCATGGTTGTTTGGTAATACAGGGGTAGGAGTGGTGGATTTTCCTGGGTGCAGTAAACTATTTATTGTGACCCAGAATTTCTGAGGGCTGTGAGCATATTTTTCTTGCATGGTTTTATGTTAATTAGTTTTATCAAATTTTATCAGTTTTTTTAGCTTTGTTGTGGAATTCATGATAATTCTCTCTCAAGGTAGTGTTTTTTTTGTTTGTGAAATTGTAACCAGGCTTTGTCCCTTTCTTTCATTATGGTTTTAGTATATTTTGTTAGCCATGGGGCATAGTTAGTTTTGATTCTAATGGTTCTGGGGGGGTGCATGACAGTTTAAGATGTTTAGGAAGGTTGAGTTAAAGTACTGTATGGCTTCATCTAGAGGTAGTTGTTTTAAGGGAGTCCAGTTACAGCATTTTAGTGAATTGATTAGTTAATTAGCTCTGAAGGTCTCTTTGTTACGTACTACTCTGAGGATGGGTTGTTTATTGTGGTGGGATCGGTTCCTAATTAGGTAAGTTGCTTGATGGTCGCTCAGACTGTCAGGAAGACAGCCTGATTGTTGAGCCAGTGTGGGATCTGATAGCAGAATCCAGTCTAAGATGGACTGGCGTTTGGAGGTTTTGTCAATTCTTGTGGGGGGCAGTTATAATTTGGTTAAACCCATGGAGGTTAATATAGGTGTTGGGATTTTGGCTAGAAGAGTCAGTCCAGTCAATGTTAAAGCCACCTAATAGTATGGTTTCTTGTGGAAGGGAGGATGACATCCAGCTTAGTAGGCTTTCCAGTATGGCAGTATTATTACCTGGTGGGATATATCTGCCTACAATAATTATTTGTTTGTTGGAGTTAAGTTTTAATTTGGCTAGTATTAGTTCTATGTCTTGGGAATTACACTCAAATTGTTCAATAGTGAGGTGGTTTTGGAATAGTATTGCAACACCTCCTCCCTTTTTACCTGTTCTGTCTCTATGTATAATATTGTACCCAGGGGCAGTAATTTCATTATCGTGATGTTCAGGTTTGAGCCAAGTTTCTGTTAATACAATGACATCTGGCTTATATAGAGCTAGTAGGGTATGAAGGTCCTGTGTTTTGTTAAGAATACTTCTTACATTAATGTTTAACAGGAGGAGAGATGAGGTTGGTCTTAGATATAGAGAGTCTGGCTGTTTTAAGTTTCTGTTGTTAGATATGTTGGGTCATGGATTAGGGTGAATGTCCCCACAACAAGCCAGTTTTCGGAGTAGGTATAGATAGAGTAATTATTAAGATTTGTCACATATCACATATTTGGGTGGTGCAGTGGTGCAGCCATTAATGCTGTTCCTCTCAGCAAGAGGTTATTTGGTTTGATTCTTTGCTAGGGTGCCTTCTGTGTGGAGTCTGCATGTCCTCCCTATGTTCATGTGGGTTTCCTCCTAGTACTCCTGTTTCCACCACATTCCAAAGACATGCGCCTGGAGCATTTCTCCCCGGGTCTCTGCTGAAAATAGGCTCTGTCCTAGTCAGACTTTCCTGGTCAACAAATGTTAAATTAATAAATATCATAAGCATATATTTAAGACAGTATGTCTTGTGAAATATGTGTGTAGTATAAGCTATGCAACTCAATGCATCTGAATGTATTTAGAAACAGATATACTGCCTTTTACATAGAGCCATTCATTCTTAAATTAGTATACCTCTAAATACAATGTTAAAATATAAGTTCTCCTGTGGTATTGACAATTAAGAAGAAAAGTTTAATATTGCATCCTTCTTTTTCTCATGGGTTTGATTCCCAGTTGGTACTAATCAATCTTACTAGTCCTAGTAAGTCTAGTCTAAGACTAGTAAGTCCCAGCAACCCAAAATGTCACAACTCATACCATTTTTTTCTCCAACCAACCATAAAGCATTTCAGTGTTTGTCATTGGAACATGTGACAATAGGTTGAGCATCACTCATGTCCAAATCTCACAAACATATTTCACACTTTCCATGCTTTTTGAAGTAGTCACTGCCAATGTGTCTGCCAAGCTATTGCTGTACTTTTAATTGTGGAAATACAGATGACAAGGATGTGCATCTTTATGCACAAGCTATTACATGTGATTTCTGAATTGGGCACCATTCCAGACCCATATTTCTAGCTTGACATCTGCAGACATGGCTGGAGAAGGTAGGAATGGTGTTTCATTAAGAGCAGAAAGGTGGACTGTTGAGGAGTTCAGGATTTTTGTGGTATTGATTATCAAGCATTACAGCTGGAGGCTGCAAGATGATTATAACAGGTATTATTATAGGGATTGAATAGCTTGGCCAAGACTGTGTCCAGTGCAGCTGGCATCCCACTCACTGGGAAGCAATATCATCAGCACTACAGTCACATAAAAAGGGACAAGGGAGACCTCCTGAACCAGTGGGGGGAGGAATTTAAGACTGCAAACACCCCTTAGTTGTGTAAGTAGAATGACACATTAACTGTTTATGATACAGCACTGATTACTCAGCCAAGACAGTTAGTCATTGTGCTTTCATATTTTTTTTCTCTAATTTACAGTTGCAGAAGAGATAGCAGAAAACAGTGAGGTGCATCAGGAGAGACTAACTCACCTCAGGGTATGAATCAGGTTTGAATGCAAGGCAGAGAAGTATTTTCAGTCTATCACTGTATACCATCTTGAGCAGACATACCTTAACTTTTATATCAAGCATACATGCCTGCTGCAGTAGCACATGGTGATTGTATTAGACAAACAGTACATCAGCTTAATTGTGTGCATCTTCAATACCAAGAAACAGACATTGGATATTTTTAACTGATAGTAGTTATAAGATATTAACTGCAATACTGCAGTTATTAACTTTGAAGCATATATGTGACATGGCATAGCCAAATACATGTTTTTATTTGTCATATCATACTATTGTGATTGATTGATTTTATCACATTAATGCCTTCCTATATCTAGATGTGGCAAAGGTGTGCATATTTATTTCTCATATTGGTTTATGTGTTGAAAATAATAAAAAAGTGTGACATGCCATTGATATAATTCTCTCATATTAATGCATTGCTGCTAAAAACAAAATGACCATCAGCACAAGTAGCTAGACTGACCACTATGGTTCAGCCCACCATACTCTCACAGGTGGCTGCAGCAGCACCTCCACAGGCAGCACAAACACCCAGCACATTTGGGTCACAACCTATCAGTGTTGTCTCCACAACTCTTGCCATACATGCTCCACCTCTGTCAGATAACTCTGCCTTGGCTGCTGATGCAGTGGTACCCTCTGGGAGCAGTACTAGTGGAGGTGGCAATTTTGTCACCCATCAGGAGCTGACAGGGCTGGTGAATGGCATAATGGAGAGGGTTCTCAGTGCCCAAATTATCAGGTTTGAAAAGGTCCTGCATTGTAATGCCAAACTGATGCTACATCCGACACTGACCCATGCAACTGACACAGGAGAGAGTGATGACAGTTCTGAAGCTGAGGATTAGATTCTCACTGTGCTCAAGCTGAACTTGGATGCACCTCCAGTGTACCCTACCCATTTCCAGTCCTGGTGTCCCCCAACTCTTTGTGTATGTCACCATCCCAGTCTGATTCTGTGTTTTGCATGTCAGTGTCAGCTGCCTAACCTACCCTACCTACCTGACTCTCTCATTCCTACGCACATTTACCAACATTCCTTTCCCCCAAAAATTAATAAATAAAATGGGCAAATGTCTCAGAAAAAAATTACACCCTATACGTAGCTCTCCATTTTTGCCTATGACACTTGATTTGTTCCAATTGGATATACATAATTATTCTGTTGTTGTCGGACATCCCTGGTATGGTGACTCTCCAAAGTCATGAAAATCTGAGTACAGCTCTGTATTTATGTTGTGTAGAAGTGGATAGCTATGGTGCTCTCCCACCACCATCCTGCAAATTCCTGTGTTTTTTCCCTTGTGTCCTAGTCTCTGCTTGATCCCCATTTTCACCACTATCCTATCAACCCCTTTTCACATGTTTAATCTTGTCAGAAAATAGAATCTCACACAACACATGTAGCCAGAAATGGCTGATCAAAAAGTCTTCACTTTTTGTCTTCGTCATTTGTGCAGAGATTGGCATCACAGATCAATACTGAGTGACAGTGAATGGTGTTTCACATCCTATGGCAACAGCTGGTGAGTTTTATTTCGTCATCTCCCACACTACCCTGGTTACTTTTGTGCAAATGCCCTTCAATCTGTTGTGCTATAGGAATACAGAGTACAAATAACTACTTTGAAACAGTTACTCTAACGGTTCTTAGGCTGCTGGATTTAATGAACTAGAATTTCATATGTGTTGTATTGAGATAAGTCCCCTGTGTGTAGACTGATGTTTTTGCATAGTGTCAAGAGTTTGATTACAGCTGAATCCCAAAATATTATTTAATGTAATGTATTGTATTTAATGCAATTTTTTATTCCTATCATATGTTTAGCTCCAAATACATATATTATCTCCATTTACAACATTTCATTAACATAAAATTTGAATAGTGAAGCAAGAAAGGATTTGCAAAAGTATACCATGCTCAACATGGAGACTTAGTAAACCAACCTTATCTTGCTTATGTCTTTTTTAAACAATAAACATCTTTATTAAATTATCATGTATGACTTAGGCAATCTTACATTTATATAAATGAAAATAAACTATACCGACACAATCTCAGTTGCAAACATTATACATTGCAAACTATGCTGACACAGTTGTAGCTGCAAACATTATACATCACTTATAATATATCCAGTCATTGTCAGTCAACCATTACATAGCTCATTCAGTTCCTGCCTTCTTTTAAAGCTTGTTCCTCCTCTGCATGTATTGATCCCACACTTTCCATTTTTTACTATGTAATGTACCCGTACCTTTCAAAAAGACCTTAATTCCAGTTGTTTTATCTCTGTTACTACCTTTGCTACTTCTAGTAAAGTTGTTTAGACTTTGATTTCCATTTTCTAGTAATTGTTTTTCTGGCAGCCATCATAATTATACTCAGCAAGGCCTTACTATGTCTAGGCAATTCTGATTCTGTATCAGCTCAAAAAAAAAACATTTCTTTAGTTACACCAATTTACTCACCCAGTATCTCCTACAGAGCAGTCTGCAGGGAATCTTTAAAGTCTGCCAACTCATTACAGTCCCAGAAAATATGTTCCCATTTACCTGTTTCTTCCTCATCACATTTCCAACATTTACCGTCTACCTGAGGAAAAATTCTTTGAAGTTTACTTGGGGATAAAATACCTATGTAAACATTTCCTAGCGAAAATTATAAATCTTCTAGACTATGTTTCATATTTGGGAGACATACATATATCCCCCCATTGTTTCTTTGAGAATTGCTTATCTAGTTTCTCTTCCCAATCCTTTCTAAACTCCTCCGACTGATTCTTATAGCTATCATGCAATATTTTATATGCTCTACTAATTATTGCTTTCTTAACGGCAACTTCTGTTCTAGATTCTACTAAAAACTCTGCCAGTGCTTGTCTTTCATTTATGACCCCCCCCCCCCTATTTCTTCATGTTTGCCTATACTCTGATATCAATCATTGACAGGGAAGGCAATCTCTAAACTGCAGTCCAAATAAGTTCTTGGCATCTACATTTTATTACCATTTCCCTCTCTAGTTATTTGCTTCCAATACCTTGGTTCCTTTGCCAGTTTTCTACAATAAAGTCCAACCTCCTCTTGCCTATTGTCTGTATCCCTAATTGCAGTCATCCCTTTCAGCAGAATCTCCTTTCTCCATTCCCATGTTGGCTTAGTTCTTAGAATACTTTCTTCTACTTTATGAATAGAATATTCTGTTAGTCTTCTTAAAGGTCTGCATCCAAAATCCCAGTCTCTCATTGTTTCTTGAACTTTCCCCCTGTTTCATCATCATCTCTTTCCACTTTGAATTATAGTTTTCTGCTTGTGCTATGTGCAGGAGCCTTAACTGTGTTGGTCTGAAATACCCCTTCACATTGGGTAATTCCAATCCACCCTGTTCTACTGGAAGAATAAGCTTATCCCACTTGACTCTTGCCATCATTTCCTCCCAGAAAAAATCCTTCAGCTCCTTATTAATTGCTATCCACAACTTCTCCTCTGGTTGATATAAATATGCCTGACCTGTGTATAAGACTAAAGGGACAGGTCTATATTAGAACATTGAAGTATTACTACTTCAAATGTTCTAATATCAAACCCTTTGCATCGAACGCTGAAAATAGCGAATCTGCAGAATATCAAATACTTTCCTACGGAAGGTATTCGGTGGGCCATTTCTGCAGCTTCGCTATTTCCTCGACTGTGGAGCGAAGGTTACGGACTGAGTTAAGGTAAGTGTGCGAACGAAGGTGAGTGTGCGATAGGGACCTTAGGGTTAGGAAGTGGGAAAAGTGAGTGTGTGACAGGGACTTTAGGGTTAGGGAGCAGGTAAGGTGAGTGTGCGATAGGGAGTTTAGGGTTAGGGAGCAGGCAAGGTGAATGTGCGATAGGGACTTTAGGGTTAGGGAGCGGGTAAGGTGAGTGTGCAATAGGGACTTTAGGGTTAGGGAGCTGGTAAGGTGAGTGTGTGGTAGTTACGGACCTTAGGGTTAGGGTTGGGTTAAGGTAATTGGTTAGCTAGTATTGTATGTATGGTTTAGTGTAGGGTTTTGTGAAGTGTATGTGTGTGTGGATTATGTATTTTGGTGTGCTTTGTCTTGTGTGTATGTTTGTTGGAACAGTGAATGTTTTCTCTGGGGAAAAAATGTGCTGTTCTGAGTGTTTGATGTTATGGTGTTTCAAGTGAAATGGTTCGATATTAGAACATTCGATGTAGTAATACTTCAATGTTCTGATATAGACCCTAAAGGGACTAACAGCATTTTAACTGCTTGTATCTTACTATCAATAGTCATATAAAAGAGCTTCCATTTTCTCAGTTTTTGTATTATCTTTTGTTTAGTCTCTTCCCATATATCCTTAGCTGCCCCACCAGAATAATTTTTAATACATACTCCTAAATTCTTCATTTTATCACGTCCCCATAAATATTGATATTGTTGAGCCAATTTGTATGTGAATACATAATTTACCACTATTGCCTTTGTTTTAACTTCATTAATTTTGTATCCCAAAAAGATCTGAAACTGTCCCAATATGTTCCACAGCACTGTAATGTCTCTTTCTGTTTTGTCAGCCATAAAATAATGTCATCTGAAAATATAGCCAGCTTTCTTGACTACCATACCAGTTATATCATTGAATTTCTGAGTCTTGTATTTTCTTTGACAATGATTCTAAATATAATGCAAATAACAAAGGGGAGACAGGACACTCTTGCTCAAGCAGAGATTAATAGAGAGGACCCCACCCATTTTAATTTTTGCCTCCAATCCCTCACACATCCTCCTAATCAACCTTCAAATGTTATCAGGAAATGCAAATGCTTCCACTGCTCTGTTCATAAAGTCCAGGCTTACTCTGTCAAATGCTTTCTCTGCATCAAGACCCACTAACAACAATGTTATTTTCTTACATTCTGCTTCCCTCTGGGTTATCAATGTTCTGTTAATCTTGTCAGATGTTTGCCTCACTTCCACAAAACCACAGTGATCCATACCTATCAATTTTGGCATCACTTTTGCCATTCTTTTAGCCATTATAGACATAAGCACCTTATAATCATAGTTTAATATTGAAATGGGCATGTATGAAATTGGATCTGATAGATATTTACCCTCTTTAGGTATTGCAACTACCACTGCTTTCTTCCAGGATGTTGGTACTTCTCTTCCTCTTAAAATATTGATAAACAAAACATTTCAGATCTTTATCACTTTTTCCCTCCTAGATTCAAAACTTCCACAGGAATACCATCTATTCATGGGGACTTTCATGTAGATTGGTTATACATCATAATTTTTATCTCATCTCCTCCTATTCTGTTAGTGATTGAGCCTCCTCTACCTCTAACCTTGGCATATTTAATTCTTCTATAAACATTTCCATGTGTACCTTTTCCTTGATTTCTGTATTTCTCTGCTTTATACAGACTTTCATAGACTTTCTGAAATGTTTCTAATACATCTACAGGTTCCCTTGTTATCTTCCTTGTTATATGCTCCCTAAGCTTGGTGACAGCCCTTTCTACTTTCTGTTGCCTGAGTCATTGTACTAAAAGTTTTTGTTCTCTACAGTTATTATCAAAAAACAGTTGCTTAACAGCAATCTTTCTAAACTCCTGCATATTATCAAGGTCATCCCTTATTTTCTGCTTAGCATTCTGCAGTTGATCTTCTTCCGGTTCTGTGAGATTCCCTCTGTTTTGCAATACTTTAACATTTGTCAGTCCATCTAAATCGTTCTTGTTAGTTCTTAACCATATCTCCATTTCTTTCATCTCCACCCTATTTTTAAACTCCACTTTAATTATATACCACTCACTGGCTATATTTTCAGAATAAATTTCTGTCTTCTCTAATAGCTCCTGAATAATTTCCACTACCCATTCCTTAAATACCTCTCTTTTCAACAGATAGGTGGGAAAGCACCAGTGTCTCATTTTTATTTCATTACCCTGTGTTTTTATTTTAGTTATTACTGGCGAATGATCTGATATAATTATTGGGTGTATATTGAGACCTTCAGTTAAATGCAATTGTTTTTGTGAAATGTAAATTCGGTCTAGCCTAGCCCAGTTTTTGCATATTGCAGAATAATATGTAAATTCACTCCAAACTCCTAGTACTGAATTCACATCTTCCATGCCAAATATTTTCATAAATTTGTTTAAAAATCCATCTTCTTCTGTTATATTTTCCCTTCTGGGCCCCCAGACACATCTTCACTATTGCTAATCAAATTCCAGTCCCCACCTATAAGTAATATCCCTTGCTGAAAACTGATTATTTCTCCCAGAGTTTTATTAAGCTCCATTACAGCAGTTTTCGGTGGCATATAAATACATGTCAGTGTAATCCTCCTGCCTTGCCAGTAGACTCTTAGTACTACAAATCTACCATTGTTGTCTTTTTTATTCTCTTCTATTACTATTGGAGCTCCTCTTGCAATTAATATAAGTACACCTCTTTTACTTTGCCCCAGGTATTCTGCTGAATAACCATCCTAAAAACTTTCTTTATCAAATTCACGTGTTCATTTCTTTCCAAGTGTGTCTCCTCTACCATAGCTATTTGCACTCTATACTTTTTTATTTAGCTCACTACTCTTTCTTTTTTGTATTTATCTGTGAGACCACTAACATTTAAAGACATTACAGAAAGCATCATATTCTTGAGATTATTATTCCCACCTTTTATGTATAGCAGCTTTTTTGTTAAATGTTTAGTTTCAACTTTTCTGTTACATGCATGTACTGTTTGGCTGGTCAGTCTTTCATACAGTTGTTTCTTGTCATCTCGATTTGAGCCTGTGTCACATCTTACAGAACTTTTTGTTTTATTGAAAACCCCCAAACAAAAATATACACACACCCCTAATACCCTTTTAATAATAACACACAAAATTATGTACATCTTCAAATATTGAAGTTTTGTCCTCCTAATATGAAGAAATGTTCCAAACTGACAGCCTCACTCATAGACTTGAACTAACCTAAAATAAAGGTTATCCATGCTATGACTCATGGTATAGCCTGCGGTTCTATTAAGTGTTGCCTGGTTTTGTCTTACTTTATAGCTCTCTCAGGTGGGAAAATGCTTGAATACTTTCAGAAAAAAACATTTTCTCCAAGGCATTTATTTCTCTTTATCAGATTGTCTGCTAAAGACATGAGAACCAGACACAAAACTGTTTACTAGAAAAAAAAAGCCTTATAATATTCAATACTCTTTTTCATTTACTTGCTTTCTGTTAAAATGTGTTACTAGATTAAGCGAATAGCCTTAACCCAGTCATTCCCCTGTACAAGAATGAGAAAAAGCACACTAATTTTCCTTTTGTCATGCTCTTTTGAACATATCTTTTTTTTTAGATTGCAGTGCCTACATTTTATAAAACTAAACAAGAAGAAAAGAGAGAAGAAGGGAGAAAGAAACAAAAAATGGGCACCTATTTATATTAGCATCCCCATTATACTTAAAAATAACTGAAAAAATTACTATATAATATGCAAAAAATCATGCACAATTTAAAAAGTACTGTTAAGAAAAAAATGTTTTGCTTACAGTTAACTTTCTTCCCTTTCCCCTCTCCTGAGTATTTTTCCAAACATTAATGACATGAAGTAGGGTATATGCTTTAGAGTTCCCTGCAAGTTTAACAAAGTCCAAAAAAGTCCAAATATTTCCATATTTTCTTGTTCTGTCATGTTTCACAAATATAATTATTGCTTTGTAGTCCCACATTTGCCAGTTTCCAGGTTACTGATTTTATTCTTCACATGCTAATGACATGAAGTAGGGCATATGCTTTAGAGCCCCCTACACGTTTAAAGTCCAAGAAAGTCCAATATTTCCAGATTTTCTTGTCTATTCCTTTTCATCTCCTTCTCCCAAAGCCTGTTTCTGCTTCATTTCCAACATATTATTGATACTTCTGGTCAATTCTTGTGCTTTTTCCCCTATTTCAATCATTTTCCATTGAAACACTGGAAAAGGTTTCACTGGCACAATCTTTCTGTGGTCTTTATTTCCAGAAAAGCAAGGAGCAGAATCTACTTCTGTTTCACAGCTCACTTTTTGTTGGACATACTTTTGTATTTCTTCCTTAGCATGTACTTCATTATAGTATAGGGCAGGTAATGTTGTTATTGTGCTGTAGGGGCGCTGTGGGGAATTAACAACATGTAGTGTTGGTTCTGTATTCTCTGGTCACTTGTTGGTTCCGGTGTACGTATGGCTATGGGGGAGATGTGAACATGTAACATGGGTGCGCACCTGGAGGTTCTTATTAAAGAAAGGCCTTACAACTCCAGAACCGTGTGGTCTCCTTATTTACCAGGATATAACATATTGGCGACGAGGATGGGATGCCTCAGAGTCCGCTGAGAGTGAAAACGGCGGGGTGCAGTTAATGTCGGACGACGAAGAGACTGGGGCTGCCGGAGTTATGTCTGTTTCCATGTTAGGGTCGCTGGTTGCATACGACTGTCGGACACAGACCTGGGAGGAGTATTGTGAAGTGTTGGAACATTTTTTTGAAGCAAACCAGATAATGGACGCGGGCCGGAAGCGAGCCATATTGCTGAGCTCGGTGGGCAGCAAGACGTACAATCTGATGAGGAACTTATTGAGTCCTGATAAACCGGGGGATAAATCGTTCACGGAGTTGACGAGCTTGCTTCAGTCACATTATAACCCGAAGCCGAGTGAGATAGTCCAAAGGTTCAAGTTAAATTCAAGGACTAGAATGGCCAATGAAATGGTAACGGAGTATGTTGCAGTGCTGAGGGAGCTGGCGCAACACTGTAATTATGGTGACAGACTGACAGAAATGCTACGTGATAGGCTCGTATGTGGCATTGCAGATGACCGCATACAACGCAGATTGTTAGCGGAGCCTGAGTTGTCATTTGAAAAGGCCTTGAAGCTGGCACAGGCCATCGAGACAGCGAATAAAGACATTCGTGATTTACAACCAAGAACAATCGAGGGGGTTGGGAGCAGGAGTGCTACCCCACTGCCAGTGCATAAAGTGGTAATGGAGCATAAACCACAAGGGAAGTCTGGTCAGTATGCCTGTTACAGGTGTGGCGGTGAACATCTGTCACGGAACTGTCGTTTCTTAAATGAAAAATGTCATGCTTGCGGGAAAAGGGCCATGTGAAGAAAATGTGCAGGTCAACGCCCTCTAGGGACCAGCAGAGAAAGGGGGAGGAAAAGAGCAGCATAACGGACAGAAAGGGAAACCGGAAAATAAAACAGCAGTATGCACACCACAAGCGTGAAGGTACAGATCAACAAACCAGGGAAGAAGAGGAAGTGTTTACTATGTTTAACATGAAAGAGGCAAGGATGGAAAGAGTCGATCCCATTACAACCCAGTTGGACTTAAATGGTAAAATGGTGCAGTTTGAAGTGGATACTGGATGTAGTGTGACAGTTCTGTCAAAGGCTGAGTATGGGAAGTTATGGCTAAAAGGAGCTCAGGAGCTGCAGGACTGTTCAGTGACTTTGAAAACATATACAGGTGAAGCAGTTCCCACACTAGGGATGGCAAAAGTAACTGTAACACATAAAGACAAAGTCAAACAGTTGCCAGTCATGGTGGTGGCAGGTAATGGACCAAACCTGTTAGGCCGGGCGTGGCTAAAGGAGCTGGAAATGGGCTGTCTACAGCTCCATAAAGTAGAACAGCCTGTGCTGACCTTGCAAGATGTGCTGGAGAACAACGAAGAAGTGTTCAAAGAGGAACTGGGTACCTGGAGGGGTCCACCAGCAAAGATACACGTCAAAGAAAACGCAACGCCAAGATTTTACAAACCAAGACCCGTACCATACGCAATGAAGAAGAAAGTGGAGACTGAGTTGGAGCGACTCACCAAGCAAGGTATAATTGAACCAGTAAAGTTTTCGGAATGGGCGGCACCCATTGTTCCAGTATTAAAGCCAGATGATACTGTACGCATATGTGGTGACTACAAGCTAACAGTGAACCAAGTTTCGAAGCTGGAGCAGTATCCAATACCAATGGTAGAGGATGTATTTGAAAAGCTGTCGGGAGGTGAAAAGTTTAGCAAACTGGACCTCAGTCATGCATATCAACAAGTCGTTCTGGAGGAAGGGTCTAAGTCATATGTCACCCTTAACACACACAAAGGTTTGTTCCAAGTAAATCGTTTACCCTTTGGTGTTTCCTCTAGTCCAGCTATTTTCCAGAGAATAATGGAGGGACTGGTGGCAGGAATTCCGAAGGTGGCTGTTTATTTGGATGACATCCTGTTGATGGGTAGGAACCACCGCGAGCATCTGGAGACTCTGAACGAGGTGCTGAGGCGACTGCGAGAGGCGGGTCTGCGGGTGAAGCAGAGTAAATGTGCTTTCATGGAAAAGGAAGCAGAGTTCCTGGGTTACAAGGTGGCTGCATCGGGCCTACACCCCCTGCCAAACAAGGTAAAAGCCATCCAACAGGCACCTGCACCCACAAATGTTACAGAGCTGAAGGCCTACTTAGGCTTACTCAACTATTATAACAGGTTCCTACCAAATCTGTCAATGCTGTTAGCTCCTTTACATAAACTATTAAGGAAGGAGACCCTGTGGACGTGGCAGGAGGAACAGGACAGAGCGTTTGAGCAGTCCAAGGAACTAATGCAGTCCTCAGAGGTTTTGGTGCCCTACGATAGTCACAAGGACTTAATTCTGTCATGTGATGCCTCACCTTATGGGTTAGGGGCTGTGTTGGCACACCATATGCCAGATGGACAAGAAAGACCCATCGGGTTCATGTCACGAACCTTAACACCAGCGGAGTCAAACTATTCCCAGCTAGACAAAGAGGGTTTGGCTGTAATTTTTGGAATTAAGCGGTTCCACAAATACCTCTATGGCAGGAAGTTTACTGTTTGCACCGATCATAAGCCCTTGTTGTCACTGTTCAGCGAGATGAAAGCCGTGCCTCAGATGGTTTCTCCCCGCATTCAGAGATGGGCTGTAACATTGAGAGCTTATGAATATGAGATTGTTTATAAGCCCGGGAAACACCATAGCAATGCGGACGCGCTGAGCCGTCTGCCGCTACCGGGGCATCTCAAGGAAGAGGAAACGGAGGACCGAGTTTTGATGATGGAGGACATCACGTTGGTGTCAGCGAGGGAACTGAGCGAATGGACACGAAAAGACCCGGTGCTGGCTCGAGTGTTTCAGTGGGTCCAGCAAGGCTGGACAACACAACAAACTGATCCAGTTTTTCGGCCCTATGAGGTGAGGAAAACAGAGCTGAGTGTGCAAGATGGATGCGTGTTGTGGGGACACGGTGATAATTCCGCCCCAGGAAGACGTGCACTTTTACAACAGCTGCACCAGGGTCATGTGGGCATCACCGAATGAAGGCCTTAGCACGGTTATTTCTGGTGGCCCAAGTTGGACCACGACATTGAAGTCGCTGTGAAAGAGTGTAACACCTGTCAACAACATCGCAACTCACCTGTGGCGGCACCACTACACCCATGGGAGTGGCCGAGTAGACCTTGGCAGAGACTTCATATAGACTATGCAGGGCCTTTTATGGGGGCAATGTTTTTGATAATAATGGATGCTCATTCTAAATGGATGGATGCCTACCCAGTCAAAACAACCACTTCCACCACTACCATTGAATGCCTGAGGAAGAGTTTCAGTAGCCAAGGACTACCAGAGACTATTGTATCAGATAATGCTTCATGTTTCATGAGTGGAGAGTTCAAGGGTTTTCTGGAAAAAAATGGCATCGTACACGTCACATCAGCACCATACCATGCGGCTTCAAATGGCTGTGCTGAAAGGGCTGTCCAGACCTTTAAAGCAATGATGACAAAGGCCGGAGACGGAAGTATGGCAGCAAAAGTGTCAAGGGTGTTATTCAACTACCGATTACACCCCAGTCTACGACGGATTGTCACCTGCCGAGATGTTGCAAGGACGGAGATTAAGGTCAACATTGGATCTGGTGCATCCAAACATCCGAGCTAAGGTGGAGAGGACACAGTGGAGGCAAAAAGAACATCATGATCGACGACGGAGAGAGAGAAGTTTCCTTGCGGGAGATGCAGTGATGACTCAAAACTTCAGCTATGGACCTAAATGGATTCCAGGGTTCATTGTCAAGAGCACAGGTCCACTGTCGTACCAGGTGAGGTTGAATGGAGGTTTCTTGGTGAGGAGACATGTGGACCAGATTCTGCAGAGCGAACAGAAGAAGGACTTCATGGAACTGCAAGCCCCGGAAATACCATTAGTTTCGGGAGAAGGGCTCGCAGCGGCAGGAGGATCTCCGATCCTGGGGCCCGAGGAAGACCGCCGGGACTCGGAAGGAGAGGTTCCTGAGGACCCAACCTTTCCAGGGATGGACACACCTGTACCAGAGGTGGTAACTGTGACACCGGAGTCACCTAGTGTGGTACCATTGCGCCGTTCTAAGCGTGCACTGGTTAAACCTAGTTACTTGAAGGACTATCAGTGTTAAAAGTGCATGTATAGGTTAGAAGGACAACATAACTTGATTGCATGGTAACCGTTTAATAACTAGCTGGTTATTTAGAAATTAAGTGACTGGATGGATTGTTTTTTTGACTTGCTCCCTCGTTTCTCTTATGTAAGGAGGCGTATGTCACAGCTTAAGAGGGGAGGAATGTAGTATAGGGCAGGTAATGTTGTTATTGTGCTGTAGGGGCGCTGTGGGGAATTAACAACATGTTGTGTTGGTTCTGTATTCTCTGGTCACTTGTTGGTTCCGGTGTACGTATGGCTATGGGGGAGATGTGAACATGTAACATGGGTGCGCACCTGGAGGTTCTTATTAAAGAAAGGCCTTACAACTCCAGAACCGTGTGGTCTCCTTATTTACCAGGATATAACATTCATCAAAAAATTATTTTGTTCCATCAGAGAAAAATATTTTGAAGATAGCTGGGTACAGCAGTTTGAATATTATACCTGCTTCTCAACATTCCCTGAATAATTAGATACATTTGCTGCTGTTCTACCTGGTGTACAGTGAGCAGTCATTCTCCACAAAAACCTGCTGTCTCCCACTTTTCATATTTTGTGCTTCTGCAACAGTTTTGTCAGAATCCACTCTTGCTGGTAAGATTGCATCTTTAATATTAAAGGTCTAGGTAGTTTTCTCATAGCCAGGTTTGGAGCATACAGATGATGTGCCCTTTCAATTAGCAATTCCTGTTGTGGACTACTAGTCAAGTTGCTTATTTGTGCTTTCATAAAATTAATACAGTGTGTTCCTTCCAGCTTCTAAGGTACAACAGAAAATCTCAGGTTTTCCCTACATGCTGTGTCCTCTAATTCTATTATTTTTTTGAAAATCTCTTTTTGTGTAGTCTCATATTCATCCAGCCTTTTCTTCATTTCAGCCTCTGAGTTTTGCATTTTTATCACCTTATCTGAATACCTGTTTAAAACGTCTTCCATTTTTCTAGCCTTTTATTGTTTGAGCTGATATACTCCATCAGTGTTTCATTTATTTTAGCCAGGTATGTGTGCAGTTACCTTATACTTTCCTCTAGGTTACTGGAAGTTATTTCTGAGCTTGTGCTGCTTTTTGCTGTACAGCTACAGTACTTTCCTAGTCAGTGTCTTTTTGTCACCTTTTGTAGCTGATTTTCCTTCAGGTCCTCTGTATTTCTTTTTTCCTGGCAACCAACTAGTGCACTTACTAGCCAGTTATTGAAATTTACCCAGAAATCTAGGTCCATTGCTTTCTCTACTATGTTTCTGTTTTCACACTGAGAGAGCTAGAATAAGCTGTTACTCAATGTACAGCCATCTTGAAAGTCCCCTCTCCTGCTTATGTCTTAATCTTGTTTCTTCTCTCCTACCCCTTCTTGCTGCCTATAGCAAACACTTTATTGTACCAAGCATGATAGAGTAATAATGTGGAAACAGCTAAGAGTAGCACACCATAAAGATTGTCCTAAATGTCCCATAAACAAAATCCTTGTTTCTGCATCTCTATGTCTGTCAATCTTTCTTAACTCCTTCTGCTTCAATAAGTTGTCACTGTCCTTTCAATTGTGTTATTTAAAGTGTGTAAATTAGAAGGTACTTTGTGATTTTCTAAGATAATGTTCAGACATACACAGTGATTTTTGCATGCTTTCAAGTTTTCTAATCCAGACATATGTCAAACTCTTATTGAGTGCTTTCATTAGACTATTTTATGTGTAGCTGTTACCTACATATTTTGAGCCACGATTATCCTGCTTCTGTCACAATCTACTTTCACCATGCCTCCCTGTCCCCCTGACTATGTCTCTTCCCCCTTCCATGTCATCAGTCTGTCTCCTCAGCATTTGTGCAATGCCTGGCACCTGTAATTTAAGTGGAAATACACAGCTTATGGCAAAGTCTTGCATGTTTTTGCCTTTGGTCACAATACTTTGATGCCCTTTGCACTACAGTGCTTGGCCTCACTGTACTATGTACAGTCAGGCCAATCTTCTCTTGAATAGGCTAAAGAGGTCATAGGATTATAGGTTCATAGGTTGGTACTAGGCTATCGGACCTAGGACCTATACAAGCATAGCCATACCAATTCCCTGGCTATTTCTTCCCACACTATTTATTTCCCTGGACCCCTGTCTAGCAGGTTGACTGACATGATCCCCAGGGTGAATTTCCTTTCTCCCATCCAGTCGTCAAGGTTCCTTTAGAAGAGAGCCAAAGAGGCGCTCTGTTTGACATGCATTGGCAGTCTATTCCAGAGTTTGGGGAGTCTCTGGGTCAGGAACCTATCCCTCCAGAATGTTTTGTTTATTGTGATGACAAGGTTTAGATCCCTTGACCATGTGGCTCTGAGGGATTGGGATATCTTTAGGTGTAGCATGCCCAAAAGTTCTGGGTTTGACATGGCCTTGCATGTTAAGCAGAGATTGTCTCTGAGTAGACAATATGCAACAGAGTATAGCTGGAGTTTTTTAAGGCGGTCAGCGTAGGGCATCTGCTTTAGGCCTGTGATTCTTTTAGTGAGGTATTTCTGCGGCCTTTCCAGTTGTTGCAGATGTCTTGACAGGTACATACCAAATGGGGTGTTGTATTCTATAATGGGTCTAATGAGGGATGAGTAAAGTGGGACAATGATCTCCTTTTTTCTGGATGAAAAGCCCTTAGTGATGAGGTGTGCCACATAGAAGGATTTCCTGACTGTTGTGGTGATGTGGCTATTGAAGATAAGACCACTGTCCACCTGTGTCCCTAAGTCTCTTATCACACTTTCAGTGTTTAATGTACTGCGACCTATGTGGTAATTCATGGGTACATGTTTTTTCCCAAAGGAGATAACTATATATTTCTTGGCATTGAGCTTGAGCCCATGGCTCTGGCACCAAGCATCTGTTTCTGTAAGACCCTTTTGTAGAGTATCCACATCATTTAGGGATTCAATAATGGCTCCCAGTTTGCAGTCATCTGCAAACTTTGTTAGCCAGAGTCCCTTAGTGTTGGCTTGTACTTCAGAGAAGTAGATGCCAGACAAGATTGGTCCCAGGACTGAACTCTGAGGTACTCCACTTGTCACTTGTCTGGAGATGGATTTGGAGTTGGCTACTTTTACAGTGTGGGTTCTGTCAGTAAGCCAGTTGGCAACCCATCAAGTGACGTAGGGATTAATGTCCAGCTTAGTAAGTCTATCTATGATTCCGGTGTGGGGGATGGTGTCAAAGGCCTTGGCAAGGTCCAGATAGGTGTGTGGACCACCTTACCCTCATCCACGGCTCTGGAGACTGATTAGAAGAAGTCAGTCAGGTTCAGGACAAGATCAGCCCTTCACGAACCCAAACTGGGCGGGGTCCAGTGTTTGAAGGTTGCCAATGTCTTTGTTTATAAGTTCCATGATAATACGTTCCATGGCCTTGCAGATCAGGCTTGTCAGACTGATGGGGTGGTAGTTCCTGGGATTCAAGGTGGATTCCCCCTTGTGGAGTGGGATAACTGTAGCTGTTCGCCACTCAGTGGGCATGAAGCCTGTGGTGAGGCTATGATTAAACATGGCACTTAGGTGATGTGCCAGTTCATTTTGTAGTTCATGTAGCACACAGCTGGGGATGCCATCTGGTCCCATGGATGCTGTATTCTTAGCTTTGGAGAGTGCATTTTTTACCTGTGTGGCCATCATTACCAGAATTTGGCAATCTTCCGGTACTGATATGGGCCGTTTAGGGGGTGAGAGGGGGGTAAAGTTGGCACTGAATTGATCTGCCAGGATATTGGCAATATCCTTGGGATCAGTATATTTAATGCCATTCTTTTGTAGCTCAGAGCAGATCTGAGCATTGCCATTTAGATTCTTGACATAGTTATAGAATGCCTTGTGGTTATCTTTGGAATCTTTGGCAATTTTATTTTCATAACTAGCTTTGGAGGATTTTATGAGGGATCTCAGCTTCTTACTGAGGCTGGTAAGGAAGTTTTTTGCATCCTGGGATTTTCCTCTTTTCTGCAACAGTTTTTTCCTTTTGTTGTAAAGTTTGTTTATGGCAGAGGACCACCAGATTGGCTTCCTTTTTTTTGGAGGAGAGCATCTTGGTTCTAATTGGGATGGCACGATTCATGCATGAGTGGATGTGCTCGTACAGTGCCTTAGTGTAGGATTCAGCAGTCGAACTTTCAGCTCCCGTCTGCATGGGTGTCGTGAAGTTTGTCACTTCTGACTTGAGTAGCATGAAGTTGGCTTTGGAGAAGTTTTTTACAGAGGTTTCCTTACTGGGAGGTGGGGGTGGGATGTGGATGTTAAGGGTGATTAGCTTATGGTCAGACCTGACCAACGAGGGGGTGACCATAGGTGTGGAGCATTGATTTCCCATGTTGGTAATGACCAGGTCTAGGATATTGGAGCCCCTGGTGGGACTATGGATTAGTTGATCCAGGGCGTTGGATTTATGAATTCCAAGAACCGTTGGGCAAAGGTGTTGGTACATGAGTAGTTTTCCCAGTTAATGGCAGGGTAGTTGAAATCACCCAGTATTAGGGTGTTTGGTTGTATCTTAATATTTTCCAGTATGTTTAGAAAGGTGTAGTGAGAATCTTGGGGCATGGTGGGAGATCTGTAGCAAGCTACAATTTGGATTGGAATCTTACCTAGTGTTAGTTGCACCTGGAGAATTTCAGATGCATTGTGTTGGGCAACTAGTCTGGTGGTGTGAATATCCTTGGTGAATATGGACACTCCTCCACCTTTAGTGTTTCGGTCCTGGTTTGGTGGCCGGAAAGTGTGGCAAGAGTTGTAGCCTGGTATTTATTGCAGGGGTGCTCTCTGGAGCCTTGAACCAGGTCTCAGTTACTGCACAGATATCAATGTTCTCCATTTTTAGGAGTGCCTCGAGAGAGTGCATTTTGAGGTTTAGACTTCTAGCATTGTGTAGCATTACATTCAGAATTTGCATGCTTGTACCTGTTACGGTGGTGGTTTTGTCCTTTGAACTTTGCCTAAAAAAGGCACTATAGGGATGGCAAGAGCCTTAGCCAGTTGTTGCCATTTGTCACTTGGGTATTTTGAGTGTTATTATATTACTGTTTATAATTTACATGAATATACAACACATACTTGTGTAATACATTTTTAAAGGTAATATACCCCCATTGTTAAGGTTGCAAATGATGACAAATGGCAAATACACGTCATTTTCTGATGTGTATGACACAACAGATGTAGGGTTAATTTCTTTTAGTTTATACATAATGAACTGGAGAATAAAGCAGTACTGTTGGTCAGCACACATACTTTCCCTTTATATACAAGTTATATTCAGTAATTGCAGTCTATGCAAATAGTCCCTAATGCATCTACTGTCCTTGCTAACTATTATCTCAACTCAGCTTGTTATTAACATTTATATCATATATACTCTTCTTTGTTACACTGTTGCTTTGTGTCCCTCTCACATCTTTTGTTTGCATGTCTGTTTTTATTTATGTGCGTTGGTCAAGAATTGTGAAAATGATCAATTATTATTGCATCAGTATAAAAGTATGTATGTTAAAATGTATCTTTGTGGCATAAGCACATTTGACTGCATTCTCTGAGTACATTTTTTCCTTTTACCCTCCCCCCTTACTTATTTCTGCACTAATACCATTGTATTCTGTATAGGTTCTCCCCATTTAACTTCCCATGCATCTTAAATCCTTTAGTCAAGTTTTCCTTACTCTGTATAATACTTTGTATAAGTGCTTGCATAATAGGTTTGCCTACGGGTAAGACGTATTGTTTATACCATGTGCAAACTTCCCTGCACCCTTTCATGGTCGCTATCATTTCTGCTGGCCGTGAAAAAGTACTTATAAACATGTAAGAAAGATGAGCAGCATGCATATTCAGTGAGTGCTGCTGCTTATTGCGCTAACGTGTTTAAATTCTATTGGCTTTGGGTGATGCCTATATGCTTTTTAATGAATCTCAGGGCTTATTGCTTGCTTGGTGCAGGAAGAAGCAGGATACTGGTTACCAAGAAATTGTAACTTAGTAGGTTAGGACACAGGCAGACCACCGAGTGAAATGACAAATCTCTGCTGATAATTATTGTTTCTATGTTTTATATTACTTCGACATCACATATCATACCCTGGTATAAAATGACACTGCATGCAGCAGGCTGATTTTGTTATTGCCAAATGCTTATTTAATCAGTGATCTATGTTTCCTAATCCTTCAGACGTGTTCTTTTCTTTTTCTTTTAAAGAAAAAATAATAATGTCTTTTACTAAGTTTAGGATGCTCATCTTTACTATCTGATTATTTGCTCTAATAAACTATGGTCCATTGCAAACATGAATAGTAAAGCTCAAACCCACTACCCAGCGTGGTTAAAGATGTGGCACAGACATATTCTCTCTAATAAAATTAATCCTAAGTCTATTCCTTTTTTTTCACTCACCTCTTTGAATAGCCTAAAACTATCCTCCCTATTGAAATTTCAAATAAAACTTTTTCAAAAATTGATTAAGGACATTAATCTTCAACTTACTCTTCCTTTTCTTCAACCACTACACCTCAATCCCAATCTTAAAATTAACAACAAGATGATAGACCTTGCTGATTTCCCTCTCATTAAAGACCTTAAAGTATGGGATATTTTTAAACATAAATCTTTGTCTCTTGCTGAGCTACGATTAACTCTCAAGGTTAATAACAAGTATATGGTTATTCTCCGTCAACTTAGGGAACTTATATCTTCACAAACCAATAATATATTCCCTGATACGCAGCTAATTGATAAATTAAACCTAATCATTAATACAGTTGCTAATAACAATAAAACAATATCCTCGTCATACAAATTATTACACCCATTATTTTACAAAGGAAACTGTCTATTTTCCAAATACTGGGACAATCAAAACTCTCCTATTACAGAGGATCAAAAATTATTAGCCATAAAAACTAGTATAGAACTATCCCCCTTCAAGAAATTCTTATACACTCAACTGATGTTAAATAATAACGCCTACTATACCCCTGTAAGAATTAACAAATTTAACTCTAATAGTTCTCCTTTATGTACATGCTGTCCTGGTGCGAGAGCTGACCTTCTACATATTATGTGGCACTGCAATAATTCCCATAAACTTTGGTGTTCTCTCAAAGTGCGTCTCAAAAAAATGGGTTACTATAACTCCACTCTCTCATGGGAAACGGTTATTCTAAACATTCCCCCTCCTGGCCTGCCTAAATTTCATCTTCATATCCTAATAACGCTTTGTTTCCTCATAAAACTTTGCATCACCTATAATTGGTTAGATCGTACCAAATTATGCTGGCGGGGATTTAAAGATATGGCCATTAAATATATCTCTGCCCAGAAGTTCATCATAAATGGACCTAAGAAGAGGGCCTACTTCAGTAAACTTTGGAAAAGCCTGTTTGAAGTAATCCTGTGTGACTAAGTTATGGTCAACCTACAAATCTTCCCCTACATTCTCTATCTTTGTTTGAGGGATTTCTCTCTCCTACTGCAAGCTATAAGTAGGGCGGCTAATATTTAATCGTATAATTAGTGACACTGTTGCTTTTTTTTTTTTTTTTTTAACACTGGTAGCATTGTAAATACTGTTTCTTTTGGGGTATTGCTGTTAGTTCGTGTACTATGCATACTTCAAGATGTACTTTTCTCCTACGTTCATTATAAATATGCTCTTATGTTCCTCTTTTCCTTCTAACATTGTTGCAAGCCATCATGTATGTAATATTTGTGTATTTTCATTGCTTGTACCTTCATGAGTATGCATGGTTTTATTATAAAAATAAAAATTATCTTTGAAAAAAAAAGTTTAGGATGCTTCATAGACACTGCTATAGTAAAAAATATACAAATAGCTGTGGAACTTCTGTATTGAACTACATATATGTATATTACAGGCAAAGTTCATGCTGTATTAGTCCCTTACATTTTGTTGTGAGTGTAATACTCACTCCTTCTGTAAATCTTGAATGTTTCAAACCTGATTATGTCCATTTTGTTTCTGTTCTTTTCCACAGGAGCACAATAAACATTTTTTCTTAGTGTTCTGCTCAGTCTACCTAAATCAGTTATAATTTTGAAACTTGGGATAAATTAGCCTTACCAAGCTCAAGACGGGTTTAAATGTTGTTTCACAGAAGTACAGTCATGTGTATGTGCTACACATTTTTCCATAAATAGGTGTCACATTTTTCTTTTTTTCTCTTTTGCACTGTTTAATTACCTGCATATTTCCTGTTTTACATCTTTTCCTATCCCAGTCAAGAAATACATGACAAGATAAATATTTATAATAATCTTTGTTAAGAGAGGTTTTGTCTGAATATTTATATTGATAATGAGATTTTTTTTTCTGAATATTTGCATAGATAACTTGGGTTTATTACTTTTACCAAGATTCCACAGCATGCAACTACTTCATGAAGCCACTAGATGGCACATACTGCTAAGCTTTACATAAACAGAGATGCTGAATTGAGACACAGTGTATAGAAACTAACTAGAAACACACTGTTTCTATGCACTGTAAACACAGACCACTCCTAAACATCACATGTTGCTTTCATATCCTGAGAAATAATAAACTGTCATCATGTTTAACAACATCATCATTACTGCTGTAAACATCTGCAATTTGGTGGTGTAATTAGTACTTCCAGCTGTAGTCTGAGGAGCATAACTATTTACATGTTAAACAATAATCCTGCTCCTTATCTTTCTTAATTCCTCACAAAAGTTCTAAGCTGTCCCCTAACATATCTACATATTTAGAAACCTGGATAGAAAATTGAGTAAAATCTGGGTAAAAATGGCTAGGCTTGTAAGGGCTTCTTGAGACGTTAGCCTAGTAATCTCCTATGAACCTATTAAATGCAAAAGGGGAAAACAGTTGTGCTTGTCATGACATAATGAATAAAAATTATAAACAGACTAAATTTGTAAACATAAATGCTGCTAGGTATACTCAAGTAATGAATAGTGTCAATGTCAGCCAGCCATGCAGTCTAAACAAGATAGAAGACGTTCATGGAATTAACTAAATGTTGGACATTTTTTACACAAGCCCATCACTACAGTAAACATCTGCTGTGCTTTGTGTAGGTTTTTACCCAGGAGGCAGTACAAGGCAGACTAGAAGTTATCACATGGTACTACTCTTAGCAAAGCATGTATTGAACACACTGATAAAATATGTTACTATTATAGATGTTAGCCCCGCACCTGTTTATCAGCTGCAGCTGAATATCACATTTAATGTGTACATAATTAACTAGACAAAACAACGTTGTTTTAATAGGATCAGAATGCCAAATTGTTAAAAAAAAGAAGTTTATGTCATCCACCTCTCCCACCCATCCCTGGAAACATTTCCTGTAACTACTTGTGTTCATTAGAAATGTGCACATATGTCTGAAATGGCATACATCCAAAGTTTGTTTTACAACTTTCATACAGTTTTCTGGGGATTGAGATAATGTATGTTTATGGCAAGTTTATATTCATTATACCTTTTCTATGTTCCTACATGTAGAGTTGCAGTAAACTAATCATACTGAAAACATAGATGGAGCAAAGACAATAGCAAATTTGTAAACAAATCTATGAATGTTGTCACATAAATGATAAGGAAATAGCAGAGCTAAAGTATTTTGCCCTGTTTTCTTCTAGCAAGCTGCATCTTATATGTGTGAAGATTCCTGAAGTTGCTGGTACCACAGAGAAAACCTTGAAACAGCATAATTAGTAGGCACAGTTCAGCATGCATTCCAAATATAACTTATATATTCATTTTAACACTGTGCCTGTTGTCATGAATAAAGTGGATTTTTCCATTACAATTTTCTTTGCGTTCATCTGATTTTACAACATAATCCACACTTTAAGTCACTTTCCGTTACTTTAGGCAAGCTGATAAATGAACTATCATACAGTAAAACATGTATGTACATGTGTCTAGTACTATTTGTTATTTGGCTTGTTAATGCTGAAAAACTTTCCTGGAGTCTATTGTCTTAGCTACTGAGCTCAGGAACTGTCATTTTCATAGGATATCAGTATAATTCCCACAATGCCTTACACTGAAGAAGGATGCAGGCAATATCCCTAGTTGTGATAATACAATCTGAATTCAGATGAAAAGCAGAAAGACAGCAGCTAAAAAGAAACACACCATTATGATTTTGTTTGGATACTTGTTCCATTAATTCTAAATACTAGTGAGGGGAAATATAGTTCTGACTTGAACTAAGGCAAAGTTATTCTTGTGTTTTACTGTACTTTTATTAAAAAAGTCCAAAAAGTTTACTTTTCAAGTTTCAAATATGATGCTTGTTAGTAGTCATTGCTGGAGGCCAAAACATTTTTGGGTTTTGTGTCCAAAGCTGGATCAAACCATTAAATATATCACCACTTAAAACCAGTGTCACCATTTTTTCAACTAAAAGGTTGCTGCATGTTACAAAAGAAATTGCTTGCTTTCCCCTACAATTATTCTTGTTTGATGGTATAGCTTCATGAATTTTATTACATTTTCTCATTTATGTACACTTTCTATGGAATTATATTTGTTTTTTCAAAAGTTTTGTGTTGGTATTTTCCTTGATGTATCTGTTCCATAAAATACATTTTAGACATGCTGAATGTGTTAATTCCTGTGACAGTTTATTTTGGCATACAGTAGTTCTCCATAAGTGATGGAACAAACTGTTTTACGTGGGTGTGCCTGTCTGTAAGATGAACACCATTCATTGCTGTGGGTTTCCACATGAAGCCATCTGTTAAACTGCTACCCATTCTCCATGCCTTCTTAAACCCCCCCCCCCATGTAAGATTAGTGTTGACTACAAAATGTACTTGTACTCGTAACTCTTAGAGTTTAGTTAGCATACTGTTTACTATCTATTAGATTTCTCTGACAACTCAATGTTTTTAGAATTTTATTAATACACCTGAGACAGCAATAAATATATTTTTTTCTGTTTTGTGTTCTCTTTTTCATATTAACAGCAAAGAAGGTTTAAGAATTACCAATAAACAGTCTAGCACAAGACACTGGAAAACACTCACTGCATTTAGTGTCTGCCAACTATCTCTTAGTAAAATTGAAGTACTTAAGTGTTAAATTAAGGTTAAACTAATGCTGTAACATTTTGTAAAATTTGTTTACATTTGCAGTGAAAAACAAACACATATCTATATCTTCATCTCTTTCTCTTTTTCTGTCTATATATAAACACACACACATACACACACACACACACACACACACACACACACACACACACACACATACACACACAAAATGTCGAAAGTACAATGTTGAAAGTGGAATTTGCTCTTTCCCCACTGTTGTACGATCCCAGAGTTGGTATACATAATTAGCAGAGGATTGGGGGGGGTGCAGTCCCCTCAAATGGGTGTTTCAGGGTGGCTGCATTAAATATGTTTTGATATTTTATGTTTCAACATTTTTGCTTTTCAAACATAATAGAACTATATATATATATATATATATATATATATATATATATATATATATATTGATAAGTATCATATAATACACACACACATATATATGTGTATATATAGTTATATATATGCATGCATATATATATATATATATATATATATATATATATATATATATACATATAGATAGATACAGATATAGGTAGATAGACATACACTTATATAGATATTTATGGGTACAGTTTTAAAGAATGAACACTTGTATTAGCATACACTTTTTTATGGTTTTAGTATTGTTATAGTATAGCTAGTTATTTAAAACTACGTTCTTATGTAATATAAATGATAAAAGTTTTTAATATGATGTGTTTTGGGGGGTTGTTTTTTGTGGGAAGTAGTTAAGACTTCTTTTATGATTCAAAATAAATTTTTTACTGTTTGGGGCTGCTGCTTTAATTAGTCAACGTTTTTTAACAGAGAAGCTTATTGTAATAATGTTGTTTCAATGGTTTTTATTGGCTGATGATGTCATGTGTTTATTTGAAAATGGTTTATAATGATTTAGAACAGTTTTCACTTTATTCTGAAGAAGTCAAATGTTATATTCAGACGAAAGTGCTAAATAAATCTTTGTGTGAACTGGAGTTTTGTGTTGTTGCTTCACCTGTATTTGGTACATGGCTTTCTCATTTGAGTATCATTTTGGTTCCTGTTTTTTGTGGTGTTTGTTCTGGTGCCAGACTTAGTGGCGGATCCAGGAATTTGCAGAAGGGGGGAGGGGGGTGCAGTCTGGTTGGTTGACTACCGGGTTGGAAGCAAGAAAGTGGGACACTTGGTTTGGTGGTTGTGAAAAGATCACCTTAAGAAGCTCTGACATCACGTCTGGAAAGACATCACTTTACATTCAGTTAGACATGATTTTGCTATGGATGTGGTAGCAGAAAAATGTAAATCCTGTGCAGCACACAGCACATCTATTTTCAGTGCATGCCTGGAAAAGATTTGTTGACCATACCAACTCACATTCTCCTTCCATGGCATAGTGGGCATAATGACTGTTATAAACTTGTAAAGAATCCCATTGAAGGTGGAAATAACCACAGTGAAATCTACTTTGTTGTTATGAAACATAAAATATATACCACAGACACGTTTGGATAAATTAATAAAAGCTTCATTTAACTGATGTACCAAATAACTAAACTCATAAAACTTTCCTTAGCTGACCATTATGTTGTTGGATTGTTTACTGATGTTCATTGTGTTTCACTGTTGCAGTCATTACACTTGGGTTATCCTGCTGGCAGGCTACCCGCAGTCGGCCTGAATTCCAAAGTCCTGGTCCGGCGTCGGTTGCTGTCACCTCTTCCCTGACGTCAGTGCGCCAGGGGTATAAAAGATGCAGCCGACACCATTTTCTTCAGTCTTTCTTGTCTCGCGGTGCCCAAAGCAAAAGCAGTTCGCAAGTGCCGGTTGGCCAACTCCTGAGACTTTCGAAAACGAATTTCAGATCCAAAGTCTTCAATAAAGCTAACTACCCCATTGGGGAAACTTTTTTCTTGCTCCAGACCGATGTCAGACAAAGTTAACAATTGCATTTCTTGTGGGAAGCAAATACCTCATAACGATTTTCATTCTTACTGTATTCCTTGCCTAGGCCCTGACCACGATGTTGCTAGCTGTCAGTTTTGTGCTAGATTTAACCAATGCACTATTAAGCGTCGGTATGATTTTGCCTTTCATTACTTTGGCTGAAGGTTTAATTATATAATGCCGTCAGAACAGCCGATGACCGGAGTTTATAAAAAGCGTAAGGAAAAGGACAGGCACCCAAGGTCCAAAACCGACGACGAGGTCTCCGCTAAGCCAATCACGGGTTCGCCAGTTCTCAGTGAGGCACTTTTGCAGCCCCTGACGCCCGCTATCTCAGAGCCACAGGCCGCTGCCAACTCCCACGTGTAGACAGCTAGGCCTGTGGATACTCAAGGTATTGGACATTCGGAAACTATTCCCTCAGATGGGTCCAGAGCCGCTGAGCAGGCATCGGCTTCTGAGGGTGTTTTCAGACCTACACAGTTATATGTTAAGTCAACCTCAGCTTCCAAGGCAAAGACTAAAACAGCTTTAAATACAAAGAAACAAGTACAGCATTCTCCTGGACAGACTTCCATGCCTAAGAAACAGATGCTTAAAATGGCCAAAGACCTAATTACTTTGATTAGGGTTCCCATCCCCCTCCTGATAAGAGCCCTAGGCAAGACACAGAATATGATTCCTCTGATCAGGTTTCCATTTCCTCCGACTCCTCTTCAGAACAGGGATACTCTCTGCCTCCCTATGAGGATTCTGATGCTAAAGACTCTATTCCTTCAGCTTCTCCTCCTGAGGATTATTCTTTTGGGGAAACCCTGCATACCATAAGGGAGAATTTCCACTGGTAGAGCCAAGATTACTCAGAATCAAAGAAAAGGCTCAGAGGCTTTCTTCTACTACCCCAGCATAGACCTCTTGCTATTCCACCTGTTCTAGACATTGGAGATGATGTATTCTCAGAGACCGGCCTGTCTCCTGACTCTTTGCTTCCTGCACCTGTTAAGCCAGACAGATACTACAGGGATCTAGACTCTCATAAATTTCTTTATAAAAACCCTGCTGCTGACCCAGAAACAATATCTCAGGGTCCCAAAGGGGTCAAGGCCTCTACTGCTAAAAACCCTGTTCCCTCGGATAGAGATTCTAGGGCACTGGACAGATGGGGGAAAAAAGTTTACACTAATGTTCTGAAAACAAGGAAATGCAGGATTTATTGCATGCAGCTGAACAAGTGGGAAAGCATACTTTGCAATGTGGTTTTGATTCACTGGAGGCCTCTTGTAGGGCTGCTGTTACAGGTTCTGTTATTAGAAGGCATGCTTGGTTAAAGGAACAGAATCTGCCTGATCATGTTAAAG
Source organism: Protopterus annectens (assembly GCF_019279795.1). Classification (NCBI taxonomy): domain Eukaryota; kingdom Metazoa; phylum Chordata; order Ceratodontiformes; family Protopteridae; genus Protopterus; species Protopterus annectens. Next base: position 473,582,878 of record NC_056741.1, on the reverse strand, counting down.
CAAAATTATTGGATGCTCCATTACAGCATGATACTTTGTTTGGTGTTAAGGCAAAAGAGGTGTTGAAGAAAATGGAGGATAAAGTGAAATCTATGCAGACAGTAAAGGATTTCTTACAGGTACAACCCCCCAGATTGAGCAGGAACTGGCCTTCTAAGAATTGGTCCTTTCCAGTGTCAGACAGGCCACAAAGAGGCAGATACAGATGCCCTAGAGGCAGACAACAACCCCAGGGCTCTTACAGGCCCAAACAATGGGGTGCTACTACCTCCAAAAGCGGAGAAGACAAATCACAGCCATATAGGAAACAGTCCCAATGACTTTCCTCTGCCAATGCCAAGCACTTATCTTTTGGCAGCACCCTTAGGGGGAAAGCTAGCACTTTTTTCACAAAATTGGCACATGATCACCCAGGACAAATGGGTATTAAACATAGTCTCTCAGGGCTACAGGTTCCACTTTCACACCCTTCCAAAGGCAAAAGGTATGCCAGACCTGCCACACAATCAATGGGCAGAGGCACAAAAACAAGTTTCATCTCTCATGGACATGAGAGCTATTCAGCCAGTACCACAGCAAAAGCAGGGAAAAGGATTTTACTCAAGACTTTTCTTAGTACCCAGAAAGAACAAAGCTTGAAGACCAGTTCTGGACCTGTCTATTCTAAACACTTTTCTGGACGTTCCAAAATTCAAAATGTTGACTCTGCTGCAGCTTCTGCCCATGCTGGGCAAGAAGGCTTGGCTTGTAATGTTGGACCTCAAAGAGGCATACCTGCATGTCCCAATCAGACAATCTTGCAGAAGATACCTCAGATTCATAGCCGTCTCAATGCACTACCAATTCAATGCACTGCCCTTTGGCTTATCTACTGCGCCCAGGGTCTTCACAAAATGCCTGGCAATGCAACACTAATTGCATTTTGCAGACAAAGAGGAATTCAAATATATCCCTACTTGGATGACTGCCTTATTCAAGCAGCGAACAAAGACATTCTACTAAAGCATCTGGGCATTTGTAAAAAGATTACTAATTTGCCTAGGGTACACAGTAAACAAAAAGAAATCAAAACTAGTACCCTCTCAAAAGATAATATTCCTGGGTGCAAGCTTAAATACAACTGCCCAGATGGTTTATCTCATGCCAGACAAACAAAGGCAACTGACTTCATACTTAAAAAGCATGGCAACAAAGACCCAGTTATCTGCAAGAAAAATTCTGCAGGCTTTGGGATTCATGGCATCATGCATTCTGCTAATTCCATATGCAAGACTGCATATGAGGAAGCTACAATGGTACCTAAAAAGTGTTTGGACTCAACATTGCCACAGCCTGGAAACATTAATTACTTTCATTCCCTGCCTGCAACAGGAGTTTTGATGGTGGGCACAGGCCTGTCACCACAACAAGGGACAGCCATTCACCTTACCCACAGCCAGGCAGATACTAACAACAGATGCATCAGATTATGCCTGGGGGGGACAACATGGCAATAAAATGTATTCAGGGCACATGGCCCGCAAGCCAAATGCATCTTCATATCAATCAAAAAGAGATGCTAGCTGTACAGAATGCCCTGGCAGCCTTCAAGGATTTACTCCATCCAGGACAACTGCTGATAAAAATGGACAATACTGCAGTCAAGTGGTACATAAACAAGCAAGGAGGCACACATTCCTACCCCCTCTGCAGACAAGCCATGACATTGTGGAACACAGCATTGACTTATCAAGTGCACCTGCAAGCACAATTCCTGCCAAGAAAAACAAATACTCTGGCAGACGGACTAAGCAGAAACCTCATGGACCCTCACGAGTGGAAGCTAGATCCACAAGTCTTCAGCATGATAATAAGGAAATGGGGATGCCCAGATATAGATCTATTTGCCTCCCCTCACAACTGCCAACTACAGAGATTCTGCACAAGGACTTATCACAAACAAGCATGGAAAATGGATGCTCTATCATTCAGCTGGAAAACCCTTACAGTTTATGCCTTTCCTCCTCTGCCTCTCCTCACCAAGGTACTCCTAAAGGTCAGACAAGAGAAGCCAAAAATGATACTGATTGCCCCAGACTGGCCACGCCAGCACTGGTATCCAATCCTAAAGAACTTGTCTCAAGGCCCAGCCTCCTGCACAGCCAACTCAGAACACTAAATCTGGCTGCATGGCAGATATTATAACCACTCAGGACACACCTCTTTCTAAAGCAGTTATGGATGTTATTTGGAGGCCAGGAGGCCCAGCACCAGAAAATCTTATACAGAAAAATGGAAGAGATTCTGTGCTTGGAACCAGGCACAAGGAATGGACGCGCTTGTACCAAATATTCCTCAGATTTTACAATACCTAACTGAGATGCTGGGCAAAGGCTAGTCCTTCTCATCAATTAAGATCCACGCCTCTGCCATTTCATCTCATTACAATATGGACCCACCTATTTTTTTGCATCCACTGCTGAGGCAGTACCTCAGAGGGGCCAAAAACATAAGACCTCCAAGGAGAGCACCAATACCTACATGGGATCTCAATTTCGTCTTGGGAAAGCTCACACTACCTCCTTTTGAGCCAGCCAATCCAGCCGACATAAAGTTCTTATAATGGAAAACAGCTCTTCTCCTAGCAATAACTTCAGCAAGAAGAGTCTCAGAGTTACAGGCACTAATGGCTGTGGAACCTTTTACTATTTTCCATCCGGACAGGGTTTCTCTAAGGACAAACCCAACATTTATGCCTAAGGTAGTGTCTAGTGTGGCTATAAACCAAACTATTCATTTGCCTACCTTCTATCCAAACCCACAGAATAAAGAGGAGAGACTTCTGCATTCTTTGGACATACACAGACAGCTACGCTTCTACTTGGACAAAACTAAAGCTTTCAGAAAGACTGAGCAACTTTTAGTGGCATATGCTTCAGGATCACAAGGAAAGGCTATTTCAAAGCAGACTGTTTCAAAATAGATAGGCCACTGCATTCGTTTCTGCTATTCACAACATGGCAAATCACTGCCTAAGGGCATTCTACCAGAGCAGCAGCCACTTCAGCAGCCTTCTTCAGAGGAGTACCAACCAAGGATATTTTGGAGGCTGCAACCTGGACTTCAGTGCGCACTTTTACAAAGCACTACCACTTACCTCTTTACTCTAAATCCAGAACAGGCTTGGCCACTGCAGTTCTGCAGGGCCTCATAGCCACTCCTAATTCTATTTAGGCCCAGCCACCCAACCTCAGCTTTGGGATTCAACCCAAGTGTAATGACTGCAACAGTGAAACATGATGAACATAGTACAGTTGTGTACCTACCATAAATGTAGATGTTCGAGTGTATTCACTGTTGCAGTCCAGGTTACCCTCCCTCCATCCACCTTTTCATTGCTGGGACTTATCTGTACTTCTCTATTCTATACAACCTATGTGGTGTATTTGCTTGTAGATGAAGTTAATGTTTATGTTAGTGCATGCTTTTTTATAAGCAGAATTTTTAGCCTACCCTTTTGGGGGTACCTGACATCTGGGGCAAGAAAAACTGAAGAAAATGGCGTCGGCTGCATCTTTTATACCCCTGGCACACTGACGTCAGGGAAGAGGTTACAGCAATGGACGCCGGACCAGGACTTTGGAATTCAGGCCGACTGTGGGTAGCCTGCCAGCAGGATAACCCAAGTGTAATGACTGCAACAGTGAATACACTCGAACATCTACATTTATGGTAGGTACACAACTGTACTTTCTTTCTCTGGGTTTAAGCACAACTAATTTTCTTAAACAAAAGTCCTACTGTAGCTTTTCTCTCCTTTCAACAAATTCTGGAGTGAGTGAAGGAGGGGGAGGCAATGCTGGTCTCCAGGAGTTCAAAAATGCCAATGTTGGTTGTCTTCTTTCTCAAGTCAAAGTCCAATGAAACTTGATTTTTTTTTAGTTAAATGTTTTCCAAGTTCATGGCCATCTGAATTTGAGTAATTTCTTCTTCCAACACGTGTTCTTTGACAGTGAACTTCTGTCCTGTTGAACTTTCACTCAGCTTAGATTGCAGTCACCCCAACTTCAGCATTGGGGAAATAGTTCTAATTTGGAGAATGCAGTACTTTCTACAAGTGTGATTTATAATTGGAATAGTCTCTGCAACAACGACCATTTTTGGGACTTGAATATAAGATGACATTTTCCAATACAATTGCTGCTACCTTGTTTTCCACAGCTGCTGGCAACTTAAATGCAGCAGTGTTACATTATCATTTTGACAGATTTTAAACAATTCAGCTGATGGTTCAGCCTTATTAACAAAGCTTTCTGTGTCCATTTAGCTTTACTCTTCAGGATGTTTGGCTGTAGTTAGAGAACACATAATTTTACATGTTAGTGATGTTAGTGTCCTGACCCGCGGTGGTGGTGCTGCGGTAGCGTTATCGCCTCACAGTAAGACGCTGTTCGGTTCGATTCTCAGCTAGAGCATCTTCTGTGTGGAGACATGCGTGAATGAGTGTAGCTTCGTTGAAGGTTGTGCATCAGGCCTGGCAAGCCGGTATGTAAAAATCAACTGCCAATCATTAGCGGACCGGAGTTCCGCTGTGCCGACCCCTAACCAGGAAAAGCTGAAAGACACAAACAAAGTGATGTTAGTGTCCTGGTTAACTTAATATATTGTCTTTGGAGCAACTGAGTTCTGCAGTGGTACTTCTCTGACTGAATTATATGATCTTTTCTCTTCTGTTTGTTAGGTTTTCTCCATTTTTTTTTCTTCAGTCATGTCCATTTCTATCTGGAAGTTTCCCTTAATACAGCTCAAGTTCCTGAACATATCTGTTGTTCACCTTTTGTTGTCTTCCATTTCTTTGCATTGCTCATTTACACATCCCTCTTGAACTTCTCTTGTTATCATCTGTCAAACTCTGCATTAAAGTTTTACATAATGTACCCTGCTCTCGTTGTCTTTAGACATCCTTCTTTCCTCAGCCACTTCTAAAGCCTTCACAGACAGTCACAGACAGTTATTTTGCCTTCTTAATCTTCTTTCTATTTAGAATTCATTTTTGCCACTTCCTGGGTAATATTTCAAACCTCTGTCCATAGTTCATGTACTCTGTCCAGCATGCCTAATCCCTTATATCTATTCGCCTCCAGTAGATATGCATTTGTAGTATTGCTCAGCTGAAAATATTTCTTGCTTTCTATAAGTTTTAACTTTACAGTGATAATCTGATGGCTTCTGACACAGTTAGCTCTGGATCTTCATTCCTCTGACTGTATAGAATTCTTTCATCTCTGATTGACAAGGATATTGTGGTAATGTACAACCGAGGGTATGCATATGTAAAGCCATCTCTCAGGCTGTTGCAAGATAGTGTTTGCTGTGACTTTTGAATTACCTTGGAAGAAAATCAATAGTCTTTTGCCCGCTTCATTTTATATACCGATGCCAAACCCAGCTGATATTCAATTGTAGTTTGTAAACAACCTTAGCATTTCAATCACCTACAGTGAATGTAATGTCTTCTGTTTTGTTTTTATTCACCCAAAAGGTGGATGCATCTGTGTTTGTCCATTCTTTTGGTGGTGTTAAAAACAGTATATGGCCTAAACCATACAAGCCACCCTCTGACATACCACAAAATTCAACTGGTCTACTGATAAATGCAGACATTGCCATGAGAACTTTCAGATTCACTTAACTTTTCTGTGAACACAGAAAGTGTATAGTAGAAAGTGTATAGTTTGCAATGATGTATGACAACTTTATAGTTGCCTGTAATACTGGTACATGTGATTTACTCACTAATATACCTCAGTGAACAATTAGTGTCACTGATTTCAATTGCATGCTTTATGCTGACTGAACTGCCATGACTGACTTCACTAATGGTACTTCTGACCTTCTATGTTGCCTGTGGAGTAGATGACTTCTGTAATGGTAGTACTTTAACTTCTCTGATGGTACTTCTATGAATTGCTATGTTGCCTGTGGAGTGGATGACTTATGATGGTAGAATTCTGATTGACTATATTGTCTGTGAAGTAGATTATTGGTATTTATCCTACTTTCTATGTTGCCTGGGGAGTAGATGACTTCTGTGATGGTAGCACTTTGACTTAAATAGTAGTCTGACTTAGTCAATATGTTATACCATCTAAAGATATGTAGAAAACTATACATGACAGGAGAGCAAGTCATTCTAACAAATGTTTTGTGAGTATATCACTAAGCATTTTATGATGGCCTCTATGTTCCCATACCGTACTGTAGCACAGTGTCAGTGAGTGTAACACTAAGTGTTTCATGATTGCCTCTATGTTCCCATACCGTACTGTAGTATAGTGTCAGTGAGTGTAACACTAAGCATTTTGTGATGGCCTCTATGTTCCCATACCGTGTAATATATGTCACAAGCTTCATCATACTACTGTTCGATTCTTAATTAAGCGGATTAATAAGTAGCATTTTTCTCGGATGTCTTTCTGCAAATAAATTAATTACTGAGGAATAGTCTATCGGGATGTCCCTATGCATGAACAGCAACACTAAACTGTTAAGGCGCTCTTATCCCATGAAATTCCAGAGTTAACACTTTATCAGTTTTAAGGCTGCATTAGCCCTCTCTACTCCAGGAGTTGTGACTGGAGTGAGCAAGAGTGTATTTAATACAAAGGAAATGTTTGGGAACATTTTGACATTTGTTTGCGGATAGGTCTGCTTCAAATCATTTGGCAGTGCAGAATTGTATGATAAAAAGCGTCCCGTGTCCTTTTCCACAGTCTGAGCTCTTGGTGGAATGTTGTCAGTGAAGGCAAGTCAAAAATATTTTTAAGTGAACTCTATCTAATGTTAAGCTGTTCAAGTTTGAGGGAATTAGTGAGAGTACTTGAATAGCTGTTGATGCCATTGTAGTGAATCGTCTGGACAGTTCACGAATGAAGTGATCCAGAAAGGGAATAAAAGTTGCTCTTCGCCAGTGCTCTTCTGAAGTCTCTCCAGCAACATTGTTCCTCAGTCTGTTTGTTACAGACACGTGGAAGGGGTAATTAAGTATTATTGCAGAAGCTCCCCATTTCTGACATATCTCTGAAGATATTCCTAAACTCATTCTCAATATTTGCATGAACAGCCAGAAGCACACAGCTGACTTGCTCATATGCACACAGTATGTCTTGTGACGATCCTTGCAGAAGTTTGCTAAGGGGCTTAGTAAAGCAAAACAAGAACCTTGCTGACTGGAAGGAAAGAATAAAGCAAGACTTAGTAATTGAACTGTAAAGTCCACTGGCATCTGTCAAAGTTTTTCCATCCCAATGTGGCCCTATGTTATTCATAATATTGTCTAAACAGTGAATAAGTGCTTCATACATATGATAGAAGTCATCACCCATCTGATCTCACACAGCAACTTAAGCTTTTGTTTTTCTATAGGTTTTTTGCCACTTGCCTTTTGCTGTAAATGTATGTACTGCACCGATTCCTCTAGACATATTTGCCTTTTTGGGGAGTATTTGAAAAGCAAACCAACTTCCTTCACTATATGTATATGTTTCTGTATGATTTAATGTAAATGTTATCTCTCTAACTATTTGTTTAGCTGCTAATGAAAATGTCTTACTGTTTGTAAGTAAAATATAAATACTCACTGCGGAGCTTTTCTCCTCTGGTCTCCACTGAAAACGAGCTAAACGCTCAGCTGGACTAACCCAGTTAACAAATGTAAAATAAATAAAATAAATAAATAAATATTTAACATTATTCGTACTTCTGGAACTTGGCAAGCCTTTGAAAGTACAAGGTTCAGCTGGTGACTAGAACAATGGAAATAAATAGCATGTGGTACTTTTTCTTGAAACAAAGCTGCACAGCCTTTATGTGCTCCAGCCATGTTTCCAGCACCATCGTACCCTTGAGCTTTGCAGTGCTCAAGATTCAATGTTAACCTTGTTAGGCATGTGACCAACTTATTGCAGATCTCTCCGATCATGGATTTACAGGCAATAAACTCTATGAATCTCTCCACAAGATGGCCATTCTTCACATATCGTAGTACAACTCCAAGTTGTTCCCAGTTGCTTATATCTGCAATTTCATCTGCTTGGATGGAATAAAAGGGTCCAAGAGGCTGTTGTTTAATATCCTTTATTATCTGCTGTTGAATGTATTCTTTAATACAGTCTAGCAATTCATTCTGCACTGTTTTTGAAATATATGTTGCATTCTTTTGGCATGTCTGCAAAGGGCTTCTAACTCTCTGTCACCAGCATCAGTTTGGAAATCGACTAGAGATCTGAAGTTTCCTTTGTTGGTTGTACAGTCAGATGTGTGGTCATCTCTATGTCCATGAAGGGCTATCCCTTGCCTTCCACAGTACTCCAGACACTTTATAATAGAGGTCAGTAGAGCTCTGTTTTTGGCCACCTGCAGCTGTGTAGCATTTGAAATTACAAAGTCCACCCTCTGACTTGGATAGTCACTTGTGATTCGGAAAGCATGTAATTTTTCCTCAGATTTCTTGTGGGAATCTAATTCTGAATGTCGCTGAATATCAGCTTTGGCATGCTTCCAATTACAGTAGAGCTGCTCAATGAATAACTTTGCCTGTTCTGTCTGTGCTGGTGCTGGAAATAACAAACAGGCTAAACAATACAGCCCATCTTGTTTCACTGAATACGCCAGAAAATTAAACTGGTCTAGCCATGACAGCTGACATTGGCGAAGGGAACTTCCTGATTTTCTTCTTTTGTCTGTGAAGGCTTTGAGTGGAAAACGAAAACAGTCATGTGGTTTGTGATGATTTATGACAATGACTTCTTCCTTATCTGCTGTATTAGTACATGTGATGTACTCACTAATATCTGTCAGTGAACACTCTGTGGCACCGACTTCATCCAAATGCTTCTTACTGACTTCACTAACAGTACTTCTCTCACTTTCTATGTTATCTGTTAAGCTGCTGACTTCTGTGACAGTACTATTTTCACTGACTTCTCTGATGGCACTACATTCATTTACCATGTCTTTTGTGTCAGACATGACTCTCTGACTGCTGGTTAAAAAAACAAATATCAAGAGGAAGATAACTTCTGTAACAGTACAACAAATACAACTACATTTGCCTCCATTGAATAGCGTACTGTTACACAAAAAAAGTTTCACTAACTAAAAAAAAAAAAAAAATCTATACACTGGATACCTGCAAACCCACAAACAAATGCAAAGTATACAACATGGATTATTAAGATGTCCCATCTCACCGATGAGCTCCTGACTTCATATATGACTTTTAGAGTACAGTACCTTTCGGTTCATTTTCCATTCCATATCTGACTTCCTTTCAAGACTAAATCAGTAAAATTTATGAATACCCTCATTCATAAAATCCTAGACAAATACTTTAGCACAGGAAATAGTGCCATACACATCTGAACTATCTAACAATCATCCTGAGAATAGGACATAATTCTATACTTTGGCACTACTCTCACCCACAAATGACTTACCCCCAGAGACTGAACCTTCTCCGTGTTTTATGACCTTTCTGAAAAATTTGAAGAGAGACTGTTGATGTAGTTCTTGCTTGGCTCCTGAAGACATAGCAGCACTTTCTCCTGACATACTGCAGCTCATTTCAGTACAAGAAATAACTGCTTTTGTTATCTAATGTACAAAATAAAACAACGTCAAGTACTACTGACTTAGCCAATGGCCACAACAACATGTGTTCATTATGCTGAAGAAAGAACGCATATAAAACACTTCACAAATGAATGCGCGATCTGTTCTTTGGTTTGGCATGTTGCAATTGCTTTACAAAACTGTCTCTGTCCATGGGTGCTATACTTTTATCAGCCTGCAGACATCCTGGCATTACACAGCATTTTCTGGAGAAATAAAGGGCATAGGAAAAACTGTAAACATTTTGTAAGCAATGACAGATATCACAATGTACAAATAGCAATGCTAGGACTGGGAAGTATTCTTTACTGTGATAATTCCACATTCACAGTCTTTCTATAAGTGTTACTTTCACAAATTGCATATCTTGAGACTGTATAACCCAGACATATATTGTTCAGTTTTGTTAATCTGACATAAGCTGTAACATGACAGCAAGAAATTCCTCTGAGCACATAAGCCCCCAGGCCTTTCTGTGTTGGAGGGAAGCATTCTAGCTTATCAGTGGGAGTGGTAAACACTAGGTAGCCTATGTACCACAAGATCCAGGTACAGATTCTTAGTTTTAGCACTTGAATTTGCTTATTCGTGCTCAGCACTTGTTCAGAACTTGTTGTTAGCACTAAATAAGCTACAAATTACTACAACACTCAACCTTCCTCTTTACCTAGAGGAAAACAGTTTTTGTACTTACTTTCACTACTTGCTTAGAGAAAAACATCTCTTATAGTCACTTTCCTCACTTGTCTAGAGGAAAGTAGTTTTTTATTCAGGCATGTCCAAGGGTCAGCTCCCAGTGTTCTCTCCTGTCTATCTGATGAACCTGGGCATCTTGAGGCAATATAGCAATTGCCTCATGTACACAGACAACCCTCTCCTCCTACCACCCAACACCACAACATGTGAGAGATGCACTTATCTAGCCAAACTGGAGGTAAAGCTCTCTCCAACCAAGACTGCACTTGACAGTCAAGAGGAGAAGGTAAACACTTGTACCATACCACACTCATCACATAGTCCCACTAAACCTACACCACCAAAATCCACACATAGAAACACAAAAACATTCACAGAGGCTCTCAATAATAATCTGCTCAAGCAACAGAGACCTACAAAGCAGAAATGCAAGCAACCTCCACCCACCAGCACAACCCAAATGGCACATAGCCCACAGACTCAGTGTGCCAATAAACCACAGCCCATAAGGCAAACCATCGTACCCAACACACTAGTCATAGGTGACTCTATAGTCAGGCACACTAATGTCCTACACACCAGGGTAAACAAGGAAAAGGTTACTGTCAGCTGCCTTTCGGGTGCCAGGATCCGCCATATAACCCACGCACTCAGGTCACTCCACAACAAGTACAAATATAACTCTGTCATTGTCCATGTTGTTGTGAATGACCTGATATGTACTTCCCTGGACTACATGAAAAGAGATATGGAAGAGGTCTCCAATCTTGTAGCCTAGGTAGATATAACCCTAGCCCTGAGTAGCATCCTGCCATTGCCCAGAATGATACCGCAGTACAAGGACACGTGTTTCACACCGGGGTAGGGTATTCAATGTAACTAGGTCTAAGCCTGCATGCAACAGGAATTTTACACAAATTGACTCTCCCAACTTAAAGCAACCAGGCACCCAACTCACTTCAGTCCTCTTTTCTCAAAATAATTCCTATGGTATAAAATCATATTTAAAACTACACATGCATCATACATCACTTTTGAGTACTTGACAGATCACAATTGCTAAATTATGATGGATCATATGCACCCCATCACTCAAGTAGCACCAAGAGGTAGTGAGGAAAGTACACTCGGATGAGGAGCAGGGGCTGAAGCATACCTCAGTTGTCTAGAATTTCGTAGAATGTCTAGATTTTTGCTTCATTTTTGGTCTGTTCCTCACAAATTTGTGATTTTCTGTCAAGTCTCTGAGAACTGAAGTCACTAAATTACTTACAAGTTCAACTTCATATCCTTTAGAAAATGCACGCTAACAAATTGTTATTCTAACAACTTTCTAGTTTATACGATAGATATTGGGCCCTTGTCCAGATTTCTTGCACCAAGAGGTTGACAAAGGTATGTACTGAACTATCCTAGATTTGGACACCAAGCCAACTGACCATATCATTTATGAGCCATCTTGGGATCACCAGTTCCACTTTGGCACATCTTGATGCAGCAATGGAATTGCTGGATATGTAAATCCTATCATGCCCATTTTGAGTGGGCCACCCGACAGTAGTCTGGCACCTTAAACACATGCAACTATCCCAGAACAATTTTCTGAAAGAATATCCAACACATCACAACACATTAAATGGCTAACTCAGTCACATACACATTTGATGCATCTTTGTGCCTTTTTATGCAAGCACTAGTGTATTTAATGCTCTTACCTATGCACGCCAATCCTTCGTTTGTAAGCTGTAAATGCTCAGTAGTCCATTTGCCACAACACTGAACCCTGTACTGCAACTTCCTACAACAAAAACTGGAGACGATTTGGTGTTGACAAGTCGTGTTGTGTGAGGTGACAGGAACACCTTTGGCTGCATATATAAAAATTCAGCCAAGTAAGGGTGGGGATTATGAAATTCTCAGTTGTACATCACTCCCATAGATCTGTTAAAGATATCAAAATACACTTTGTTTAGCAAAAACAATATTCATAGGTTATAAATGATCTGAATGCAGACAATACAACAATGGCAATGATTAACTCAGGGGGAAGAGCATCTGACTATGGGTCAAAAGGCCAGTAGGGATCCCATACTGAAATTAAATTTTGATTGTTCTATTAAAAGAGCCAAAATTAAAACTAGGGTATTACTGTGTATAGAAAGGCCAGGGCATCAGTATCACACTGGTCTTGCAAGTGGGTGGCATTGACTTTAGGCTCATTTTAAGTAAATGAAACAGTTTTATTGAAGCTCATGTTCAGTCCATAACAGCAGAGGTTCATCATAATTTAAGGGTCCTTTTAGCCTTGGGGAAGTTAGGATTTAGATGCAGTTTTAGAGCAAATTTGAGGGAAATATGTCTAGTGGTTTGACAGAAGCGCACTATGCAAGTATTAAATTGTTGCAAGAAAGTCAGCTTGACTTGTCTAGTGAATCCATACTACATTCACCATCAAATGTTGCATACAACACAGCATTTAAAACTTAAATTTCATTTTTTTGGAGTGACGGGGCTGTTAATTACAAGTCGACTTTTCATCAACAATTTAAGAGGCAATATTAGAAATGTTACCCATGGCTGGGGGATTATAAAAAACATGAATTCGTATAGCAAAGAAGGAAAAATAAATAAATAAATAAACCCCAGTCCACTCAGCTATGGGAATACCTGCAGTTTGCCAAAATAAGAAAATGCCTTCACTTAAAAGTATCTTCTTTTTCTTTCGGCTGTTCCCGTTAGGGGTCGCCACAGCAGATCAACTGTTTCCATTTCTTCCTGTCCTCTGCATCTTGCTCTGTCACACCAACCACCTGCATGTCCTCTCTCACCACATCCATAAACCTTATCTTAGGCCTTCCTCTTTTCCTGTTACCTGGCAGCTTCATCCTTAGCATCTTTTTCCCAATATACTCTGCATCCCTCCTCAGCACATGTCCAAACCAACGCAACCTTGCCTCTCTGGCTTTGTCTCCAAACCTTCCAACCTGGGCTGACCCTCTAATATACTTATTCCTAATCCTGTCCATCCTCGTCACACCCAGTGCAAATCTTAATATCTTCAACTCTGCCACGTCAAGCTCTGACTCCTGCCTTTTTGTCAATGCCACTGTCACTTAAAAGTATAATTCTGGAAAAATATGGATATTTGTGTTGTCACTGAAATTTGGTTCTAGAACAGTGGTAGCATACCCTCCTTACCTGGCTTCTTTACCACTTTTTAGGCTCACGAGTGCATGCAGTAATATCACTGCTGGTGGTATATTTGTCTATCCAAAATACCACCAACTCTACACTAATCAATCAGGAAAGTGTTCCTAAATTCCTTCATATCCAAATATCAGTAAATAAGACCTTATACTACATCCTGATCAACTACAGAACCCCATCTGTGAACTCCCACAAATTATAAACCATACCTAATGAACTAGAATCTCTCTCCATTAACCCAAGCCCTATGTTTCTATGGTGAACTTAAATAATCCTTCATAAAATTACACACTTGCACCTAAACAAATGAACATGCTCAACACTTCCTTGACATTATCACTGCAAATTCCCTTGATCAAATAATACTCTCTTCCACTACAGGACCCAAAGTACTTAAATCTTGTCCTCTGAAAGATAATTGCTTTCTACTCCTCACCTGCCATCATACCCTCACAGGTCAAATCAGACCACCTCACTTTTTTTACCATACAGTCCCAGTACACATCCACAATGCACCTAAATGTCTTTAGAGATTTTGCCAAGGCCAATTTCCTTGTGCTAGACAGTGACTTGAAATAATGCAATAGTCTCCCATCCCTCGAAGACCTTAAAACAGCCGCAAATGCTCAAAGCTTATATTCCCATCTTGACTCTTGCACAGAGGCTCATGTTTCTATTCACTGCAAGTAAAATGCCAAGTTTAGAAACAAATCCCTTTTGGTGGAACTCAGCTACAAACAAAATATACAATCAACCTCAAAAAGTTAACAAAGAACTCAAGAAAGTGATCAAAGTCTGCAGAACCGTTTATAAAGTGCAATAACCACAGGACATTCTCTGCTTATAAAAAAACTCAAAAATAAGGCCTAATGTTGTACCAGGATTCTCTCTAATGGCATCATCTATTCAAACCCTGAGACTACAACCAACAACTTGACAAATAAATTTGGCTCCATCTTTTCTCTGTTACGTCAAAACTTCCTACTGCCTGCCAACCAAAGGGGAAAGTGCTGAGCATTACTAAAAAAACAACTGGCTAACTGCCAATGAAGAACAGACAGTTTTCACCTCCATCTCCATGAATCCTTGGAGGCCAAGAAAAAAAGGAATGTTTTGGCAAAATGTAGCACAACACAGTAATTCAAATTCTTATTAGCTTGGCCTTGGAGTAACACAAGGGTCAGATCTCAGACCCGTTGTCTTTTCAATGCATACCAGTAATAAATATCTGCATACTGGAACAATTAAACTCATGCAAAATGCACCAGGAATTAACTCAGTTTCAGACTATGTCAGAAAACAAGTTAATCTTTAATGAGAAGAAAAACAGACTCATTAACTTACAAGAGGGAATGGAATTATGATGTTTTACTTAGCTATCCAAACATTACAGAAGCATTTGGCCCAGCTGAGGAAACTAACTGTAGGACATTTCAAAGAACCATAAAAGAGACATACTTCTCATTCAAGAACCCAGTTAACATAGTAATAAGACACAATCATTGGAAATTAGGTGCTTTATACCAAAACAATTTCTTCATGTTGACACCACACTTACTCAAAAAGATCCTTTAGTACAGTGTAGTTCTGAGAAATCTATTTAAAGACATCACTGCAAAAACACAAGGTATAACAGAATTGCGAAGTTCGCCTCTAACCTTAATTATTCATCAGGTCACACTGTTGGTTACAACTAAATCTGGCTAATTCATAGGTTCATAGGATGATACTAGGCTATTGGCCTGAAGGCCCTTATAAGCCTAACCAAGAATTTCACCCATGTTCCCACAAACTCAGCACCTGTTTTCCCTGTCTAGCAGGGACACAGGTGGGATCCCAGGGGTATATTTTCTGTTTCCCATCCAGTCATCCAGGTTCCTCTTAAAGAGAGCTAGTGAGGTACTCTGCTTGACATGGAAGGAAGTCTATTCCACAGATGGGGGAGTCACTGGGACACAAATCTATCCTGCCAACAAGTTCTATTAATGTCACAGACCAGGTTGAGACCTTGTGTGCAGGTTGTGCGAGTGGAGTTTGACTTACGGATATGCATCAACTCCATCAAGGCTGAGTCTAGACGGCCTTGTATGCCACACAGGTCACCTCTGAGCAGTCTGTACAAGACTGAGTAGAGGGACAGGGCTTTTAGCCTATCTGTATAGGATAGGTGCTTAATACATTCTAATTAATGTGATAATTAATGGGGGCACCATTTTCCCCAAAGGGGAAAATGATGTGTTTCTTGGCATTCAGTTTGAGGCCATGCTTCTGGCACCAGTCATTAGTTTGGTTAAGGCCTTCTTGGAGCATGTTCACATCACTAGGAGAATTTATGACAGTGCCCAGCTTGCAGACATCTGCAAACTTGGTCAGCCAGAGACCACTGGTTTTGGCTTGCACCTCAGAAAGTATATCCCAAACAGTAGAGACCCCAAGACTGATCCTTGTGGTCCAATGCTTTTTATTGGTCTACTACTAGAGGTGGCTTCCCCTATTTTGGTTCTATCAGTGAGCCAATTAGCTACCCATTTGGTAACATATGGGTTGCTGTCTAGCTGGGAGAGTATATCTATTATGCCAAAGTGGGGAATAGTGTTGAAGGCTTTGGCTAGACCAAGGTAGGCAGTGTGCACTGTCTTGCCCCCATCCATGGCTTTGGTGACTGTTTCGAAGAAGGTGACCAAGTTTAACAGGCATGATCTCCCTTTGACAAAACAGATTCTTATTTGACCAACACATTTTGGCATTTCAGGTACTGCTCTACAACAAATGTCCTGCTTTACTCAAACTCCTTACACAGCATGGATCACATGTAACATTTTTTTTACTTTCAAGAATTCCACCAAATTTAGGGAAAAGTACACCCAAAATCTACCTTGTAGCCAACTGGAATAAACTCCCTCATGAAATATGACAGACAATCTTCAGCAGTTTAACTATGCTCTCAAAAATATTGCAAATATAGCACAATTACTCTGCAATGCAGCCGAATAAGAACTGCTTTAAATAGTCTTCCAATACACTTTTACCTTCTACCAAACTTAACAACATTCAAATGTTTTAACATGTCATTTAAGTGCATTCTCTAAACACTTCATAGCAATCAAATGTAGTATTTCTCACAATTCATGATTTGTATTTCCTCATCGATTATTCACTGTATACAAACTACAGTTTTCTGTGATGTGCATTTATAATTTGGGATTTGATGTCCTATATATTTAATTTTCTGCTCTCTGTACAATATATTATATAACATAACTTCTCAGGTTCATTGGTGGATATAGGATACCAGCCAACTCTCTACTCCTGAATTCAGATACCTGGCTAACCTCCCTCCCCAGTTCCCCCTCTCCTTGGGGCCACTGTATTTTGGGGGGAGTATCCTGAAGATATAACCTATCAAGGATAGAAGACTCCTTGGCCACCTAAGCTATAACTCCCAACAACTGAAGTTAAGGAGCACATAAATTGGGGGACTGTTACACTATGGCTATCTTGGGGTTCTCTCTTTAAGCTCTACATCCCTACTAATGTACTAGTTTGTCACCTAAATGGGCATGCAACAACAATGCAAAGGAAATCCCTCTACCTCTTTTCCTGTTCAGCTCATCATGGCCGGGTTATCATTCCAAGATTTTTTTTGCACTATATCGACTTTACATTTTCTTTTGGCTTCTTTTGCTTAGGGTTCTCTGTTTGGCCACACAGCCGGTGGACTCAGTCTCTTATATTTCACCCCTCCCCCCTTATGTAGATTCTCTACATAAATATCCTATGTCTAAAAGAACCAACTTTAAAGTGCTAACACGAGAAGGGGTCTAATGGTCATCAAAGGGTTAGCGATGGAAGCAAGAAAAATACCATCAAATGGGACTAAAACACTGTACTGACTGATAATACCCCATAAACAATGCATATAATTTAACTAATAAAAGAAAGCCAGCAATACATATTATAATTAACAATATTCCATTACATTAAATGCAAACTGATATCAGTTGCAATGAAAGCGGAAATCAAAACTGAAGCAAACCCTCCAAAATCAGTAATTTCGATGACTGAAGTGTTGCCAGAAATCTCTGTACTCAGACATAATGCTTTTGTCATCACCACCAATCATTTAAAAAAAACTAAAATGTCCCTCTACTACACAGAGACATTATTTTCAACCACTATCGATAAAATGGTTATCTTTAGAGAAACACTTTCCTCAAAGTATATTTTGTATAGAATCATACAGTTCTGTACTCTTCTTTATTTTTTAAGTAATTAAGTTTCCATGAAATGCTCACAAAAAAAAAAACTGTACTGTGTGCACATGGCTACACCTCCCACAGGTGCTAATCATTCAAAAAGGGGGTTAGATGTAATACTGATAGCAGCCACAAGTACAGTTTCATTACTGGACTCTTAACTGCTTGGGTCTCCAACTCCATTAGTTTTGCTGTAAGGCTATTTCCAACGACAAATTCACTGGTGGTGGGAGGTCACATTTTGAAACCATGGGGTGAGGGACAAAAGCAGCGGTACTACTTCCTTAAAACTACAGCCTTTAAGAAACGGAATGGACCAAACAGAATTCCTGCAAATAATTCGGACAAGTTTGACAGGGAAAATACAATGCAGCTCAGTAAAGATAGGAACTTGTGCTTTAGGACCTTAGATATCTCCATTTTCCATGACCTTTTCAAAGAAAGACTCCACAAGGCAAAAAGCACAAGAGCACGTGGGGAAAAAGTGTAGATACATGGTGCCATTTCTTGACTATAATCTGCCAAGGCATCTTGAGGTATTCTAAAATCATTTCAGTGCCGTTATGACCTCTAAAACTTATGGTGCGTCCTTTCCTTCAGTCACTATTTTATTCAGATTCAAGTTCGAGCAGAGTACAACATACCTTACCAGCTTCCCTCCATGAAAAGCAATTGCCAAATTCTTTTACAGAAAAGCAGGGGACGCATTTAGCAGTTGGGCTATGAAGCAATCAGAATTATTTGAAAGAGCACACACACACACACACACACACACACACACACACACACACACACACACACACACACACACACACACACTTGTGTATGAGGTGAACTAAAGCGCACTATACTTCTGGAGCCAGAAAAGAATTAGGTGATTTGAACCAACAGAATATGATAGGTTATTCAACTACTGTGTTTTAGAAGAGAGTTCTTACCTGGTAGCTTACACTTATTTAAAATTGCCAAAATAAGAGTAATTACATCTCAAATGCTAACAATACCAGACAATGACAATAGTCTATTTAAATGTTTTTGTCTGTAATGGAAGCCTACAAAACGGTTAAGCTACTTGCTCCAAGAATAAAAAGATTACTTTTGTTAATAAAATCATTCTCACTATGGGCATGTAGTTCTACTGTCCCCAATTCTCAGGGATGTCCCCGATTTTGATTTGAATTTTAGCTTTGCCCGCCTTAATGCCTTCTAAAACTGATGACTTTAAAATTGGAGAAAAGATGGTTCATCATTTCATTATTGTATTCTATCAATTATGTCTGAAGTTAATAGTACTAATACTTTGTCAAGCATTCAGTCGAGATTTGTCCATACCTGACAGAAAGCTATTGAGTAATTAATTGGGGCTCTTTAGTACAACCAAAAATTAAAAAAAAAAAAAAAAGAAAAATAGTTCCCACAGACTTGTTGACTTAACCAGATTGTTGCTGTAGTTCAGAATTTGCACAAGGTCACTGGGACTTACTGAATAGAAATATAATTTATTCCACAGGTTTCTCACAACACTATGCTCTGAAGTTTTTACCAAAACGTGCCTAACTCAACTGCAATAGCAATATATTTGGAGGAGCAATTGAGGAGATTATAAAATCATATGACTCTGCAACCTCCAATCACTTCTCCAATGTATTTGAGATAAGCGCGATTTTTCACAGCATTGGTTGGTTGAAAGGAACCCATACTGAAAAAAATGTACGGTACGGTCCATATATGATTTTGTCTCCATGACAGTTAAAAAAAAAAAAAAAAACGGAACTTGAAAACGGAAAACGTAAAGGGTACATTTAAAAAAAAAATGAAGAACAAAGGTTCTAATGGACAAAAGGGAGTGGCGCTCACCCCTGCGCCCATGCCTAAATCTGCCACTGAGACTACAAGATGGAGCTTCCTCCATGGAATGTTACACTTGGAGATGACCCAGTAGAAAATATTGGGTTATTAACGCAATGAATCCAACAACTTTTGCAGCAAATGTTGGGTTCTATCAGCAGCAGAGTGACCAACTATTTGAGTGCTTCTCAGTTGGAAACTAGCTTTTCTGGAAAACGTGTGGGTTCCAATGTACCTACCGAGACTATTGGTAATATTCAACCCCACAATGGTTTTCGTCATTCTAATAATTTTAACAACTTTAATAAATATAACATTCAAACTTGGCTTAATAGAGACCTAGCCTTTAATACAATTACAGCACATGAGACACACTCTTTCAATCAATTGTTAGCCGTGTTTGAAAACAAATTACTCAAGTGCAGGAAACTGCAACTTCAGAATGTATATTTCACTGAGTGCATCAAGGGCAAACTTGTGCCCAAAGGGTTAAGGCATTGGAAATACCTGACTGGTTTAGTTGCAGATTCACCGTTACATTGTGAATTAATTGACGTTTTCGATAGACAAGGGTGTGAGTTGATGGACATTCTCATTAAACATAATGTACAAATGATTGAAACGTTACATCATGAACTCACTGAGCTGGAGAAGTTTATTCACGATGATTTACTGTTTGACAGTTCAATATTGGTCTACAGAGGGGTGTTTAAAAAAGTTGACAAGGTAGCAGGAGAAGTCATAGCCCATAAAGAGAAAAAAATTGATGGGGACAAGAAGGCAAATGCTTCTGGGCTAGCGTACCTTAAACCACCAACTATTTCTTTGACACATCCCCATAGTTTCGCGCCAGCCAATGAGCCTACAGGAGAAGGGAGAGATTCTACGTATGATTCATCTAAGCAAGCCCCTTTAGGGTGGGACTTTCCCAGGAGGTCAGAGAGGATTAGTAATCAGATGCATCCAGTTTACTACAGATCTCAACGGAACTACAGGCCACCAGGACATTAACAACAGCCTTACCAGGGGCAGAGGAGGCAATATTCCAGGCGGAATTAAGTTTTGGCGATTTTGACAAACTTGATATGGAATTTGGAGGAACTACCACTGACTACCCTATTTACATTTCTAGCCAAAAAGGTGACTTTACTGTTTATAACTTCTCTCTACATACCTTTGACTCTGCAACATCAGATATATTTAGTAAAGGTTTTAACTATGTGCCTGATAAGCATTTGACTATTACAGAGCTTGTTTTGGATTTAAAATTATTTGTCAAGAATTTGAATTTTAGATTTTTGTTTAACAATGCATTGTGTGGTGATAACTATAGTGCTTTGCACAAAAGAAGTTTATTTAATCCACCTTTAATTAATTGTTTATTCTTTTTCAAAAAAATGTGCGAGTTTGACTTTAGGGCATTATTATGCCACAACCCAGAATGGTTCAAAGACAATTTGTCTGATAATGAACGGAGCCTGCTGTTGAAATTTTGTAAGGATAAAACATTACGATTGATGAAGCCTGACAAGGGGGGCGGGGTAGTGATAATATCGAAGCATGACTATGTTAACAGAATGAATGAAAGTTTTTTTTTGTTAGATAGTTCATTGTATGAGGATGTCTCTTTGAATTTAGTCAACATTTCTTATTATAAAATTGACCTGGCCTTAAATGATATTCTAGACCAAGGCCAGTTGGAGCACACCATTCTCAATTTTTTGTCCATTAAATACCTTAAGGTGCCAAGTATATTCGGAATTCCGAAGATAGATTAGGGCAAACAGAATCCCCTATGAGACCTACTGTCAGTGCACGTGGCCCCAAAATCCATTCCTTGGAGAAATATATAGATATTGTGCTTAAAGATATTCTAAAGGAAGAGGGCCATATTTGTATTGATTCGTGGCATTTTTTGACAAAATGTAACAATTTAGAGTTTGATGAACAAGCCAGCTTTTTGACTGTGGATCTAATTTATTTAATGTAATCCCTCATACTTTAGGGAATGAATGGTTTGAGGATTTTTTGTGTGATACACATTCTTTTAGCAATGAACAGGTGCCAGTTTTAGTGAGTTTCATGGCAATCACCCCTAAGAACAATTTTGTTTTTTTTGAGGGGCAGTATTTCCTACAGAAAACTGGTGTAGCTATGGGGGCCACTTGCGCCCCCATTTTTGCAAACATCATCATGTTAATGTGGGAAAAGAAATTTCTATTTACCATTCATCAACAAGTGGAAATTATGTATGCATTATATATATGATTTGTTTTTTCTTTGGAAGGGTGATAGCACTGATGACACCAATTTTTTAGCTTATTTAAACAATATGACAGACTTTTTTGAAATTTACGTACACTTACAGCCAAGAAGATATTCATTATTTGGATGTGGAGATTAAAAAAGACTTTATTAGACAGCAATATGTTAGTGACCTTTCTAGAAAGCCTATGTACTGCAATAGCATCCTACATTACCATAGCAGCCACTCCAAACATGTTAAGAAAAGTATCATTAAAGGACAGTTTGTTAGAATCGCATGTATGGTAACCAAGGACTATGAGTTCCAGGTACAGTGCGATGTTCTTACAGGGGAGCTTAAGTCTAGAGAGTATCCACTAGATCTAGTGAAGAGAGTTAGTCATGAGGTTCGCTCTAAAAGGGAGAAAGGATCCATTTTGCCTCTGCTTAATAACTATAGGGGCATTCGATTACAGATTCAGTTTTTCCCTTAAATAGTGCATGTAATGATTACACCTGTTCTTTTGTTACTAGGTTTTCAGTTGACCATCTTTGCATACATGATATTTTGGTCAAGAACTGGCAAATTGTTTTGTGGTCAGGAAGGGGAACTTGAGAAAATAGGATCTAAACCACAAATAGTTTTTAAAAGAGGTTTGACCATTAAAAACATGTTGGAAGTGAACGACAGTATATTTTTAAATAATGGTAAAATTGGCACTAGGAAATGTGTTTATTCTTCACAGTGCAACTTTATGTTTAACACAAATAAAGTTAAAATTAATCACATTACCATTAAACCTAATAGTAATTTCAGATGTAATTCAGTGGTGTGGTACAAGCTGCTTTGTGCTCAATGTGCAGTAGTTTTTATATAGGGAAGACAAAAAGGAGGCTAAAAGAAAGAATTTATTAGCATGTTAGGGATATGAGAAACTCAAACACTAACAATGCATTGTATAAACATTTGGAAGTTTCCTACACATGATTTTAGATTTGTGGTTCTTGAATGGGTGAAAAAAGACCCACAGGGAGGTCCATGGGTTGATCTGCTGGAGTTCAGAAAACTTTGTTGGCAAGTAAGACTTAATGCCCAGATACCCCCGGGTCTTAATGACTGTTTTAGTATAGCTAGTTATTTAATAGGATGTGTTTTGGGGGGCTGTTTTTTGTGGGAACTAGTTAAGCCTTCTCATGATTCAAAAGAAATTTTTACTGTTTGGGGCTGCTGCTTTAATTAGTCAAAGTTTTTTACAGAGAAGCTCATAGTAATAATGTTGTTTCAATGGCTTTTATTGGCTGATGATGACATGTGTTTATTTGAAAATGGTTTATAATGATTTGGAACAGTTTTCACTTTAATCTGAAGAAGTCAAATGTTATATTCAGACAAAAGCGCTAAATAAATCTTTGTGTGAACTGAAGTTTCATGTTGTTGCTTCACCTATATTTCGTACTTCACTTTTTCATTTGAGTATCATTTTGGTTCCTGATTTTTGTGATGTTTCTTCTGGTGCCAGACTACAGGATGGAGCTTCTCCACGGACTGTTACACTTGGAGATGACCCAGTAGAAAATATAGGGTTATTAATGCAATTAATCCAACAACTTTTGCAGCAAGTGTTGGGTTCTATCAGCAGCAGAGTGACCAACTATTCGTGTGCTTCTTAGTCGGAAACTAGCTTTTCTGGAGAACGTGTGGGTTCCAATGTACCTACCGAGACTATTGGTGATATTCAACCCCACAATGGTTTTCATCATTCTAATAATTTTAACAACTTTAATGACTGTAATATTCAAACTTGGCTTAATAGAGACTTAGTCTTTAATACAAGTACAGCGCATGAGACACGCTCTTTCAATCAATCGTTAGCCTTGTTTGAAAACAAATTACTCAGGTGCAGGAAACTGCAACTTGAGATTGTATATTTCACTGAGTGCATCAAGGGCAAACTTGTGCCCAAAAGGTTAAGGCATTGGAAATACCTAACTGGGTTAGTTGTAGATTCACCATTACATTGTAAATTAATTGCCCTTTTTGATAGACAAGGGTGTGAGTTGATGGACATTCTCATTAAATATAATGTACAAATGATTGAAATGTTACATCATGAACTCACTGAGCTGAACAAGTTTATTCATGATGATTTACTGTTTGACAGTTCGATATTCTTCTACAGAGGGGTGTTTGAAAAAGTTGACAAGGTAGCAGGAGAAGTCAAAGCCCATAAAGAGATAAAAATTGATGGGGACAAGAAGGCATATGCTTCTGGGCTAGCTTACCCTAAAGCACCAACTATCTCTTTGACACATCCCCATAGTTTCAAGCCAGCTAATGAGCCTACGAGAGAAGGGAGAGACTGTACATATGATTCATGGAGAGACACTACATATGATTCATCTAAGCAGGCCGCTTTAGGGCAGGACTTTTCCAGGAGGTCAGAGAAGATTAGCAATCAGACGCGTCCAGTTTACTACAGATCCCAACGGAACTACAGGCCACCAGGACATCAACAACAGCCTTACAAGTGGCAGAGGAGGCAATATTTCAGGCGGAATTAAGTTTTTGCGATTTTGACAAACTTGATATGGAATTTGGAGGAACTACCACTGACTACCCTATTTGCATTTCTAACCAAAAAGGTGACTTTACTGTTTATAACTTCTCTCTACATACCTTTGACTCTGCAACAGCAGATTTATTTAGTAAAGGTTTTAACTATGTGCCTGCTAAGCGTTCGATAATTACAGAGCTTGTTTTGGATTAAAAATGATTTGTCAGGAATTTGAATTTTAGATTTTTGTTTAACAATGCATTGTGTGGTGATAACTATAGTGCTTTGCACAAAATAAGTTTATTTAATCCACCTTTAATTAATTGTTTATTGTTGTTCGAAAAAATGTGCGAGTTTGACTTTAGGGCATTATTATGCCACAACCCAGAATGGTTCAAGGACAATTTGTCTGATAATGAAAGGAGCCTGCTGTTGAAATTTTGTAAGGATAAAACATTACGAATGATGAAGCCTGACAAGGGGTGGGGGGGGGGGGGTTAGTGATAATGTCGAGGCATGACTATGTTAGAATGAATGAAATTTTTTTTGTTAGATAGTTCATTGTATGAGGAAGTCTCTTTGAATTTAATCAACATTTCTTATTATAAAATTGACCTGGCCTTAAATGATATGCTAGACCAAGGCCAGCTGGAGCACACCATTGTCAAATTTTTGTACATTAAATATCCTAAGGTGCCAAGTATATTTGGAAATCCGAAGATACATAAGGACAAACAGAACACCCTCATGAGACCTACTGTCAGTGCATGTGGCCCCAAAATCCATTCCTTGGGAAAACATAGATATTGTGCTTAAAGATATTCTAAAGGAAGAGGGCCATATTTGTATTGATTTGTGGCATTTTTTGACAAAACTTAACAATTTTGAGTTTGATGAACAAGCCATCTTTTTGACTGTGGATGTAGTTAATTTATTTAATGTAATCCCTCGTACTTTAGGGATTGAATGGTCTGAGGATTTTTTGTGTGATACACATTCTTGTAGCAATGAACAGGTGCCAGTTTTAGTGAGTTTCATGGAAATCATCCTTAAGAACAATTTTGTTTTTTTTTGAAGGGCAGTATTTCCTACAGAAAACTGGTGTAGCTATGGGGGCCACTTGTGCCCACATTTTTGCAAACATCTTCATGTTAATGTGGGAAAAGAAATTTCTGTTTACTTCCCCATTCATCAACAAGTGGAAATTATATATGCATTATATATATGATTCGTTTTTTCTTTGGAAGAGTGATAGCACTTATGTCACCAATTTTTTAGCTTATTTGAACAATATGACAGACTTTTTGAAATTTACGTATACGTACAGCCATGAAAGTATTAATTATTTGGATGTGGAGATTAAGAAAAACTTTATTAGACAGCCATATGTTGGTGACCTTTCTAGAAAGCCTATGTACTGCAATAGCATCCTAAATTACCATAATAGCCACCTCGAATATGTTAAGAAAAGTATCATTAAAGGACAGTTTCTTAGAATCGCACATATGGTAACCAAGGACTATGAGTTCCAGGTACAGTGCGATGTTCTTACAGGTCTAGAGAATATCCACTAAACCTAGTGAAGAGAGTTAGTCATGAGGTTTGCTTTAAAAGGGAGAACAGATCCATTTTGCCTCTGCTTAATAACTATAGGGGGCATTCGATTACAGATTTGTTTTTCCCTTAAACAGTGCATGTAATGATTACACCTGTTCTTTTGTTACTAGGTTTTCAGTTGACCATCTTTACATACATGATATTTTGGCCAAGAACTGGTAGATTTTTTGTGGTCAGGAAGGGGGACTTGAGAAAATAGGATCTAAACCACGAATAGTTTTTAAAAGAGGTTTGACCATTAAAAATATGTTGGAAGCGAACAACAGTATTTTTTTTAAATAACGGTAAAATTGGCACTAGGAAATGTGGTTTTTGTTCACAGTGCAACTTTATTTTTATCACAGATAAAGTTAAAATTAATCACATTACCAATAACCCTAACAGTAATTTCACATGTAATTCAGTTGGGGTGGTATATGCTGCTTTGTGCTCAATGTGCAGTAGTTTTTATATTGGGAAGACAAAAAGGAGGCTAAAAGAAAGAATTTATGAGCATGTTAGGGATATGAGAAACTCAAACACTAAAAATACATCGTATAAACATTTGAAAAAGTTTCCTATGCATGATTTTAGATTTGTGGTTCTTGAAGGGGTGAAAAAAGACCCACGGGGAGATCCATGGGCTGGCCTGCTAGATTTCAGGAAGGTTTGTTGGCAAGTAAGACTTAATGCCCAGATACCCCCAGGTCTTAATGACTGTTTTAGTATAGCTACTTATTTAAAACTATGTTCTTATGTAATATAAATGATAAACGGTTTTTAATTGGATGTGTTTTGGGAAGTTGTTTTTTGTGAGATAGTTAAGACTTCTCTTATGATTCAAAATAATTGTTTTACTCTTTGGGGCTGCTGCTTTAATTATTCAAAGATTTTTACAGAAAAGCTCATTGTAATAATGTTGTTTCAATGTTTTTTATTGGCTGATGATGTGATGTGTTTATTTGAGAATGGTTTATAATTATTTGGAACAGTTTTCACTTTATTATGAATAAGTCAAATGTTATATTCAGACAAAAGCACTAAATAAATGTGTAAACTGAAGTTTCGTGTTGGTGCTTCACCTGTATTTGGTACTTGGCTTTCTCATTTGAGTATCATTTTGGTTCCTGGTTTTTGTAATAGAAGGTGAAGGAACAGATGACAAGGCAAGAAATGTGGAAAATGCATAAATATAGTTGCAAGTATAGAACACTTCTGGAAGAACCTCATGTTGATCAGGAACAAATGTAAGAGTGGTTAAGGAGAGGCACATTCAAACCAAGAGATGAAAAGTTAATATTGCCTGCCTAAGACAGTGGGCTATGTACACGCTGGTTTACAAAGTCGATTGAACATGTGGGAGAAATAGACAAATGTAGATTTTATAAAACCGAATTGGAAACAGTCGCACACCTTGTTGCTGGTTGTGACATACTACTGGCAGAAGGACTGTATACTGAAAGGCATAATAATGTGGCAAGGCTGTTGCACTGGGAATTGTGCAGACATTATGGTACTGAAGTGGCTGAAAAACACTGGAACAATGAGCCACAAAACATCATAGAAAATGATGAAGTGTACATCACATGGGATCACTCATTACCAACAGTTAAAAAGATAGATGCTAGAAAACTGGATATAGTGGTCCATGAAAAGAAGACAAAAGTAGCATTGATCACTGAAATCCACACACCCAGTGACTACAGTGACTTGTGTACAGAGAAACACAAAGTCATAAAATATCAGGATCTGCAGGCAGAAACCAGAGCAATGTGGAAGAAAGATACCCAGACAGTTCCAATAGTAGTAAGAGCAACGGGTCTTATAAAAAAGTATCTACAGTTGAATTTAGATATGTTACTGTTACATGTAACCCCATATAAATTGCAGAAAGAGTCATTACTGGGCACATTGTGGGTGCTGCGAAGAGCACTTTTGGTTGACATCAAAGATTGAAACAATACTAATTTCATGAACTTTAATCATACTTTGACTTAGGAATGGGGTCCATTCCTGTCATGGCATTAGAAACCCAAAAGACTTGGAGAAATTAAAAAAAACAATAAGAAAAGAACAAAAGGAATTATAGAGTTTTAAAACAAATATAATCTATAGATAGAGATACCAAACCACTAGAAATAAAATCAAGATTGAAGTTAAGTACGATATAAGCAAACCATTGAATCATAATAGAAACACTACTTTCTAATAAATGTTTACAAGTAATCGAAGTTATTCATGATTCATGTGAATCAAACTAACAAGACAGATGTAAACATATATTGTATAGAAAGCTGTTTGCTTAAAACATCAGAAACAAATCAAATATGGGTATCAAAGATAACAGCAATAAAACATAGTACTGCATTCTGTGCCATAATTACAATGTACACAAAGTTGTTAGTTTCTTTCAGTTGAAATACTTTATTACTGTTTTGAGGTCCTGTGTGTAATGATGACAAATGTAGGGCTTGCCTAAATGGGTTCTGGGAGTTATTCTGTGTCATGGAAGCAGGCACACACATTCCTGCAGCAAGTGACCTTCAGCTTGTTTTATGAAAGATAATAAAATTGTCTAATGCTGCAATCTGAATGGAAAATCTGTTCTAGGGAGCAAGACAAGTTTGCAAAAATATTTTCTGCAAACAGCAAGCAAAAGTTAGGTCTAGTTAGACTGAGATTTGAATCGGACCTTAGAAGAAGTCTTAAGTATGCAAACTTTTTTCTTTTTCTTCTGTTTAAAACAATTAAGTTTTTTTTCAACCAGTGGTCTTTGCTGCATTTTTTTAGAACTATTCCATACACACAATATATACATATATATATATGTGTGTATGTGTATATATATATATATCTATATATATATATATATATATATATATATATATATATATATATATATATATATACAATTATAGATTAGATATAGATATAGCTATGAATCTGTCTATATAAGTAGATGTGTGTGAGTGCATGCAATATACATGCGTATATATTTCATGCCTAGTTTATATATGTTTATATATTTACTGCATGTATACAAATCACATATATATATATATATATATATATATATATATATGTAGGGAATATATTCATGTGTTCAAAAGTTAACTTTGTTGAACAGGGAAAAAGCCTATCTTTCTTATCAATAATCAGGTGATCACACACTAGTTTTCATTTTTTTTTTTATGAGACTGAGGTACAGCAGGGATTAGGGAATTTGCCCTATCTCCACTGTTATGTGATCTCCCAGTTGTTCTATATAGTTAGCAGGGGGTGTGGGTGCAGGGAAGCTTGTCCTTCTGCAACATAAATTTGTATAAGAAGTTTTTATTTATTTATTTTTATTATTTTGGTTGATCAGGTGATGTGTCTGCTAAGTTGAACATATGGATATATGGATACACTGAATATAATCTAATCTTTAGTATATCAGCATTCACCATGCTGACAAAAAAGTAAACCGTATAACATCAGCAATGCAAAGCACATGCTCCAAGACATAACTCTGGACCATATAAAACAAAAAGCAATCTTTTTTATGGGTTGCCTGTACTGTGCATACCCATTTACTACTTAAATATACCTACTATGCAATTGCACAATACTGGGGAAAGGGTATATTCCCAGTTCTTGTTTATGTCATTCCCACTGCAATGTAGATGAGCTTTCCTGTTGACTAAATGAAACTATCAGTTAAGCTGCCAACTAAAGTGAAAAAGTGAACATCAACCAGTAACCAGACCCCCTCTATATATATATCTCTATATCTACTTTTAAATTTCAAAGTTTCAAAACTCTGAATTCCTTATAGTCAAGACCATAAGACTGAGACAATAAGATGGATGGCACAGTAGTGCAGCGGTAACATTGTCACCTCATAGCAAGAGATTCTCCAGTTCAATTCTCAGCTGAAGTGCTTTCTTTGCAGAGTCTGCATGTCCTCCCTGCATTTGTGTGGGTTTCCTCCAGGTGCTCCGGTTTCCTCCCACATTACAGAGACATTCGTCTGGAGCATTTCTCCCCGGGCCTCCGCTGAAAATTGGTTTCATTCCAAGTCGGACTTTCCCGGTTAACAAATGTTAAATAAATAAATAAATAATTAAGATCAAAGTTTTGAAAGTTTGAACCATTTAAATGGAGATCACCGTACAGTGCAGAAACTTAGGAATTTAGTTGACCCGTCTCTCTCTCTCTCTCTCTCGCTCTATATATATATATATATGTGTGTGTGTGTGTGTGTGTGTGTGTGTGTGTGTGTATACACACACACACACACACACACACACACACACACACACACACACACACACACACACACACACACACACACACACACACACACACACACACACATATATATATATATATATATATATATATTTAAGTATATACATATATAAAAAACCAAGTCCCAATAGAAGAATAAATTGTATAAACGAACCCAAAAAGCCAAACGTAGTGTGTAGCGTCGTTATAAATCCAAAAATAAGCAAGCGTTAGATAACGCAAACACTCTTGATGGAAAGAAACTAGTTGGATAAAGAAATACCTTGTGATTGCTAAACACACGCTGTAAAACCATTAAACAAAGAGTCCACCATCCACACGTAGTATGTAGCGTGTTTAAAAGTTCACGAGGTAGACAAGCATTAAATAGCGTAGGCCCTCGTAGTAAATGAATGCTCGCTGAATGAAAGATGTTATGTTGTTGCTGAACGCAAAATAATTAGAGCATTGAACAGAAGCCGCCATGGAATTTTCAGTAATATACGCCAAAGTTCATTTTTGCTGTAATCCAAAGAATAGTAGGTTGTTGTTCTGTGCAAACAGATAATGCTCAGCCGTTTTTAAAAATGTGAAGACTTCTTTATTGGAATACTTTAAAAGGTTAGCGCTTTCGCGGGAAAAATTAACACACCCGCTTCATCAGACAACAAAGGAACTTATTCCTGCCCTATTTAAACTTGAATACTATTTTATTTGCAACTATGGATGTCAAATCGCTCTTTACCTGTATCCCGAACCATGATGGGTTAAATATGTTTAGAACCTACTTGATACAGCATATGGGGTATACACAAAACAAGACAGACTTTTTGGTTTAAATGATGGAACTGGTCTTAGAAAACAATGTTTTCCTTTTTGATGACATGTGTTATAGACAAACAACTGGTGTAGCGATGGGCACAAGCTGTGCGAACAGCTATGCAAACCTGGTCATGGCAGCCTTTGAGAATGACTACATAATAAGCAATACTGACATCTTGTTCTATAAACGGTTTGTGGACGACTTGTTCTTCCTATGGAAGGGTACCTCTGAGTCCTTCAGAAAATTCTTTGACACATTGAACACAAACAGCACTTTTTTGAAGTTCACAATGAGCCATTCTTACACTTCAATAGACTTCTTGGATATAACAATATTTAAGATCAATAATGAAGTGCATACACGAGTTCACCGCATAGAATGCTACAGACCTGCCTTTCTGCATAGACAAAGCATGCACAACCCACGTGTCTTCAACAACATCGTAAAGGGTCAGGCAATGAGGGTCTCTCGACTTTCCACCCTAGACCCCTATTATGAACAGGACATGGATACTTTAAGAGAAGGCCTCGTCAGCAGAGGTTATTCTTGCAAGGAAATCAATAGAGTGTACAATAACATGACCCATTTTAGGGAAACAAGTGCTCAACCATATTTTTCCAATTCGATTGAATATAACAATAACCACCTACCTACCAAGATACCATCAGGACAAATATCTATCATTCTTCCATTCAGTGATAACTTGAATGTAATACAGACTGCCATTACAAAAAACTGGAACATTCTCACAGTTGATGAAAAAGTGGGAAACATTGTAGGTACCACACCCAGGTTTTCTTTTAAAAACATGAAAACCTTAAAACAACACTTGTGTGGCAGGGTCCACAAATTTGTTCCATTTACAGGATTCGAACATACTAAAAAATGTGGGGCATGCCTTCAATGTAACTCTATAGAGGAATCACACTATTTTAGACATCCTGATACTGGGTATCTTTGGACTATTAAATGTGATAGCACTTGTACTACCAAAAATGTGGTTTATGTGGCCCATTGTACTAGCTGCTTTGTGTTCTATGTTGGAAAAATGAACAGATCTCTCAGAGAGCGAATAAGAGATCATAGTTATTGCTTGACCAGGGGGCACGATTATAGCGCCTTGGCCAAACATACTCTTGCCGAAGGACCAACACATGTCTTTCTTTATCAAGTGCTGCATGTCCAAAAAGAAAGTACTAGATTAGGTGATCTTATTAATCGCACTGAGTTGGCGGAGTTAGAATGGATATGCAGACTATCAGCTCACAGAGGAAAAGGCTTGAATGGAACTGTTTCCATTAAACCGTATCTGAAAAGCAGGAAATTACACTAACATTACACTATCATTTAATATCTTGATTTTCTACATTTCTACAGGCCATATTCATATTTATATACATATACATCTAACATTTTTAACAAAGCATATATGCGCATTCGCACTTGTGATCTACATTTACACTTGCATTCACTTAGCACATCCTTATTCTTGTATATCTTATGACATTTATACATCACATTCTACATATTCATTCATTGGAACTTTTTCATGTGCCAGCATATACACACGTATATACAACAATTCATGATATATTTAACATTTATTCTATTATATTTACATGCATATATTCTTGGTTATGTTTATTACAATTATCTTTACCATTATCATTATTCACCATTTATTTATTCATTTATTATATTTATTACTACATTTACAATATATTTTTATATAATAACATATTTATTACATTTATAATTACATTTATATATACATAGTTATATTTATATCTATATTTACTCAATACTATTATTCTTAATAACATTGTTATATAGTGTTTTTTATCTATTGTTTATTACACAACTAAATGCAGGCCTTTACAATACTTCAATGAAATATTGCGATGTGTCTTGGTTATTTTCATATATGACATATATATATTTTTTATATATTATATATACATTTTATGCTTGTATTTTAAAATTTTTTATATATGGTTTCAGGGCTACAATGGCTGTTTTTATTATGTCATTTCCTTTTTAAGATGTAATTTCCTCTATGATGTCATTTTCTTTTTATAATGTCATTTCCTTTTCCTGCCCTTTAAATAGGGC